>NC_034438.1:74425469-74456967 GCF_002078875.1 Numida meleagris
CTTCCCTTCCCTTCCCTTCCCTTCCCTTCCCTTCCCCTCCCTTCCTCTACCATTTCATAGTTTTCTTCCCTCTTTCACTGTGAAGTATGAGTAACAGAAATCCCACTCATTCTTGAATTTGTATTCAAATGGTAAGGTGAGTTTTTTGTCTGATGTTTTTTGTCCTTGGATACCTGAGGCTGGCTGTTAGATCTGCTAATTTCCATAATTAATGATAATATGCAGGAACAAGAAAATGCTGATCCCCAGACATGCTAAAGACTTCCAAGCTTCTCTGAAATGATTCTCAAGTCAAGATAAGCACTAGCAATGAGCCAAGATTAGCTCAACTGCTGGCTTGGCCCTAAAGCAAAAAGTGCATTTTCAAGTAAAAAACATTTCAATGTTCTCTATGCCAGCAGAGCAGGGAGGCCAGGCTGATGGCAAGGCAGAAACATCCCTGCTTTCTTGGAGGATAACTAAATGGAATGAAAAGAGACAAAAAATGCCAACTTTGTCAGTGCAGGACATTTTACGTTAAGAAAACGTTCATCCCAGCTTTGAACTCCAGAGGGCAATAGTCCACAGCACGACAAATATCTCAGGATCTGCTGAAAAAAAAAAGTTCATTTCTGGAAGATTTTGTGATACTACCAGCAGGATTGGGATCATACCATGCCATAATGGTGGCTGCAGAACATACAGCCAGGATTGTCAGAACCACAGCTGATAGCAGAGCGTGAGACTAATGGAAAAGAACAGGAAAAAAAAAGTTATCTTGCCTCAAAACTGCCCTGAAAAGAGCAGAACACGGCAGGAGAAGCAGTGTAGGACGTAGGTGGGCAGGAGCATGTTGTGGAAGCTTGTCAGAAGGGTTTTGTAATTTGGGTAAGTCCTTGTGTGTGCCTATTTACGGCTTTAAATCAAGCACTACATGTGTGTACTAACTTACATTTATTCTGATTATACTTTTAAAGTAACAATTTTTGTGTGTTAGGAACAAAGGAATTCTTGCAAGCTACAGCAAAGCTACAAGCACTCCTGCACAGCATGGTTAATGCAATGAGTTCTTTCACTCCTTGTATCAGGAACAAAAAACATCTACTAAATAACAAAAATATCACTAAATTCTTCAGCGTTGCCATTATTTTTTTTGAAATGTGCACCAAATTGCATCTCCTTTTTTTTTTTTTTTTTTTTTCCCAAGGGAAATTTCCCATTCTGGCAGGGTCACTGGAAATAACCGTGAGACCTCTCTAACTTCTGGCATAAAGTCTTTGCTGCGTTGGCTTTTGTTGTTGCCTGGGGTCCATGTGTTGCTTTAATTCCTCATCAAGAACTCTGCTGCTCACCGTGTTGCTCCCAGCACTCTGATTTTCTCCCAGTCCAGGGAGGAGGTTTCACTGCCTTGCTCCAGCTCTGAGCACAGTACCCTCACCTGGGCGCTATGTGGGGCTTTATCACATGCTCAGCAAAGCAAAGCAGACTACTAACAAAACTTGAGCAGAGAGTAGGTAGATGGGAGAAAAAAAGAAAAAAAAGAAAAAAAAAGCCAAGGTTTTTTGTTTCGGATGTCATTATTCTGTGCTGCCACAAGCCATGTTTGTAGATAAAGTCCGAAAATCTCTGCTGTGTTTGCTGTTGCATGCTAACATTTCCTGTCTTCCTGAGGTCAAGGAAGAGCTACGCTTGCTGCTGCCTGACAAGCTTTGCTCAGAGGAAGACAGGCTTTCAGGAGGCAGTGAGCAGTCACTCCACCACCTCTCTAGGCTCCAGATGTATGGGATGAAAAACTACTGTGCATACATACATTTTAAAAAATGTATTTTAAAAAATCACAATATTACTACTCCTGACCCTGTAGCTAAGTGGCTTGCTAAGGGTATAAAAATAACTGCTATTCATTTCCATTGTTTGCCATTTTTTTCTGGGACTGCTTTCCCACGTGTGTTTTCAGAGTGGGTGCTGCATGGCTGCAGTCTGTTACATCCGATGTGGGCAGCATCACCCCACCTGCTTGCTGAGTACCTGGAAGCTGTGTCTGGATTAGGCCAAGTACTGGGACGGTTGAAATAAATCAAATGGAGCGGGGGAGGAATGTTGCTTTTCTTTCCCTTCAGCACTGTTTCTAAAGCACTCGAGCTTTAGGGCTTCCTCTGCTGTATCAGGAGCTGGAACAACCACACAGGGTCCCTTCAGTTCCACAAGGCTGTTGGGTGATCACTTATTTATGGAGGCAATACACACAATGCAAGGACATTTCTACCTATCCTCCTAGTTCCAGAAGTGGTCACAGTAATCACAAATCTCTTTTCCTTGAGAGTGACTATTACTGTTTTTTAAAATTGGAACTACTTTACAGTAGAAATCCACCGTCTGCTACAAAACACATTAACTTAGCTTCTTAGCAGGGTAAATCCATACATCAGAGGGCTTAAAACTGCCATGCTCGCCTGCAACTAAATCTAGAATGTGTCCTGTTGCTGCCTTCATACTGAAAGCACTGCATTTGCCTGTTTTAGATACCTGAGGGTCACATTTCCTTCTGCAGAGATAACCTCTTGGGATAGATGCATTCCACTCAACCCAGGAACTACCATGCAGTGAAACTAAAGAAGATTTTGTCTTCCTACTTATTCCTCCTTACAACTGAGAGAAAAGCTTAGGATGGAAATATCTGCACAATACAAAGTGACATGAGGTCAATGAGGTGACCATATCAAAGATAGAAGTAACACTTGAATTTGCATTTAACTCTTTCAGTTCAATATGAGTTTAAAATAGAAGGAGTAAGTCATCTCCATCTGACAACTGTGAAAGCTCCAGCACACAAGTTTACAAGTCACGCAGAAAGTGCTCATAGGAAAACAGTGATTCCATGTTCAACTTTGCAGGTTTGTAAACAGTAGTTTATTGCTAGCAGGAAACAAGTGACCCAAGCAACTTACTCTCACCAGGTTCAATACATTTCTTCAGTAACTGATCATGTGGAGAAAATGAAACAAAGCTTCCTGAAGTTCACTGGAATTTTGGTAAGTTCTAGCAAGGAAAATTATCACTTAAGGTAGGGTTCGATATAAGAATTATGAACGTAGTAAATAACTTGGACAAAATGAGATGGTAGGAAGATCTTTTGAATGAGATTAAATACTAGTTCTGAGGTTTCAGGTGAATTTTCTGAAAGATTGCCTTGGGTAGTGGTATTTCTCAGCAATCCTTGCACAAAAGGTGCAGCAGTGTAGTTACGACACTTGTGCAAGGTGCAGAGCTGAGAGGAACTCTCAGCAGAAGGGACTCCAAGTATCCTTCAGGAAAAACCAAACAAGCCTGAGGCTACAGTAATAGAGCCAAAATGAATTTAGTCATATAAAGTGCTAGATTAGTAACATAGGTACTAGTAAAAATCTCTGCTACAAGCGGGCAGCTTCATACTTGAAAATGAGAGAGGGAGGGGAAGAGCAGCGATCACTGATCATAGTATAGTCCTAAATCATAGATAAGAAGACAAACCAGTGATGATGTAATCAGCCAGAAACGTTGTACAACACTGACAAAGACTCAGCAAGTCTTCGTGGGGATGTAAGGGGCATGTTAAGTTTTAGTGTTTGTTATACTTAAATGAACTGCAGGTGTTGTGAAAGGTATTCTAAGACCAAGCATTATTACTAAGTCATTCCGTTCTACTTGTATCCCTTCCGTCTGTATATAAGGTGAAGAGAGTTCCTGCGCTCTTTTGACTGTCTGATGTTTCAGAAGACTTCTCGTTACATGTGGATGTTTAATCGCCTTAAACCTTGTGGTTTTCCTGTTATCCTTTCACCTGCAGACTCTCCTTCTCAGTGTTCTTGTTTGAAGAGGTCTTTCAGAGATCTTTTCTCATGGTGACTCCTTTCTGAATATGGAAGTGCAGTGTCCTTGAGTTTTGCCAGACTGTTTCTTCTTGTGCTGTTTGTAAGTTTGGAATCTAAAATATTTCCTCTGATTTAGATAAATATCAATGATATTTACGAATCTCAACTAACCTCAACTTTAAATTAAGATTCTACAGTTATTTAAGATAAAGTTTTAAGCTGAAGACTAGGTGTGTTTCTGATATATTTGGATCAAAACAGAAGTAATGCAAAGTGAGAAAGTAATGTGAATAACGTATTAATCCACAAACTACAGTATGACCAGTGGACAGTGTAGTGTAGGTGCTTTGGTGTTGATGTTGTTTTTATGTGTGGCACAAGAAAGAGTCATTTGGTAGGTTTCAAACGCTATATTGGGTAAAAAAAAAAAAAATTGTGTTGAAGCAGGCACTTTCTGGGAAAGTCTTTGTCTCACTGAGGGGTTTAGTATCTGTATTAAAAATTTTCAAAACATTTAAGTATCACTGCAGTATTACTCAAATGTGCAACTAAAGGTGCCACATTTAAGTGTAATATCAGGATTTCCATTACTACTGCCGTATATTAACCTGAGTACATGTGAAAACAGTGGCTTCATTCTTACCACGAGCTTTACCTGTATTGGGAGCATACTGTACAGTGCAAAAAAAAGTGTTACGTTTCTGTAACGTGAGTTTATATCCCCTAATTCTGTGTGGTGTTTTCCACCCTCCCCTTTCCACGTCTCTCTATTTCATCCAAATGCTTTCCAGGACACACACTCATTAGGTTAAGAATATTATATCTCTATAATTATAGATATTTTGCATATACTTTTCCACGAGGTACAATTTTGTTCCCTGTATGTTTTGTCATCACCTGAATTTATCGCCAGCCTTTGTGAACTTTGGGGGCTGTGCCTGTTATTATTAGAGCCCTACTGGCAGGCACTACCCTGTACCTCATTTCTTGAAGACTGTATTCCCTGCAAAAGCTCCTCCTGTACCCAATCTGGCCACAGATTTCCTGCATCTCCAACACTTAAAAAAGCCCCAAAAAGATAGTTTCCATGCAGAGTCAAAGCAAAAGGACTACAAAAAAGGGACTGTGTTTTAATCTGTGATGAAAACGTTTCATACCCAAGCCAACGCCACATTATGCTCAGTTTCTTTCATTTGTTTTTCTAGGGGTGCTCTACTGAGGTACCACGTACACAAGTCCATACTGCTCAAGTATATTTTATTCAAATGCCTCTTTCAGAAGAAAAGGTATGATGGACGGAACGTGTGACTGCTGACAAGAGCTCACACAACTTTCAAAATGCGACATGGCAGGCATCTCTTCGCACGCTGGGCAAAAGGCACACAGTACCGGCAGACATTAGGTTTTTAAAAGTGAAGTTAAACTGATAAATTAGACCTCATTTATTGAACAGCAGTTACAGCCAATTGCCCAGGGAGTCATTTGACACCTTTGAAGACCCTGCTAACTTAATTGGTGATAGTTTGGGGGCTGAAGGAAACATTTAAGCCTGTAGCAGCAGGACACCGTGCAGCATGAAAATGGAGAAGACAGGCATTCTCACTGACAAGGGGAGTCATATATAGATTTTTGTGTCCATTGTTTTCGCTTATTTGTGTGTGTGCTTTACTCAGTCAATCAAATATAATTGACACCACTGGGTTCTGTTGTTTTGTGGATGACAGAAGCTAATGCAAGGGAAAAAAGCTGGAAGTAAACTTCCCCCTGAAAGGCTGTGTAAAGGTTTTTCCACCGGGCTTGTGACATTTTTTGCTCAATTGTATTAATTGATGTAGTGACAAGGCAGTTGGAAAGATGATGGATACTGATCACTACAGTTTTCTTTTCTTTTCTTTTCTTTTTTTTTTTTTGAGAGATCTAGGCATTAACATAAACTCTGCTTTTGTGTAAGCAGTAGGAATGCAGCCAGAGAGAGCACAAGGTGAAGATTTACACGCTTGCAAACTGAGTTGATGGAACTAAACATTCATACCTAGATATTGCTACAAAACAAGCAAAGGATGTTGCTTTGGGAGAGACTTTTATTCAGTTCACCTATGTTCCCAACTTGGCTTTTCTATCCACTTTTTCCTATACTGTTGTAGTTCCCCAGGTGTTCCAGATATTTGCACCAGCTCAGAGGGCATACTTCATTGAAACTGTCCAGGCTCTTCCCTAGATTTAAAGTATCTCCAAATTCAGGTTAGAAGTGTGATGGCCTAAATGAGGTGGTAAAGGAGACCTTGCTTCCTACACTCAGTCAGTCACTTGGCTGGCTCCCAGCTCTGCAGAGTACACGCATAGGTGATGCCTGGATTCAAGGTACAATGTACTAACTACCCTGTGCCTTTCTGTGAGAATGCAGACAAAATTCAAAATTTATTATTCTTCTTCACAGCCCTCCATAAAGGACACTGTTCTTCCAGCACAAAGGAGATGCCCCCATATGCACCTGACCAAGTCCAGAGGCAGTGGAAAAGTGGCATCGCAAGTATAGCTTTCCCTCTGAATACAGCTGCCTGATCTTGGGTAATACAGACGTTAATCTTTTGGTTTCCTAAAGAATGTCACCTCTGGTTCTTGCTCAGTATGTAAATATTATAATCTTATTTTATCTGAAAAGACACCAATGTCAATTCCTTGCTTCTGCTTTTTCATTAAATGGCAGTAGATAAAAAGAGTATTTGTAAGAGCTTAGGCTACTAAAGGAGAAAGCCAGAGGCCTTGACACAAAAATGGAAGTACACCTGTGAATCAACATTAGGGGGAGCATCGATATTATTTGTGAACACACAAATTGGGTGAATATTAAACCAGTCATATTCCTCTATTTAATCATTGTGTACAGTCAGGGTTACTAGGTTGAGATTATTAATGCATTTCATGTGTTAAAACCCTAATTAGAAACCTGGCTTTAAACATTCCACCTTATTTTTTCTGGATCTTGTTACCCATTACTGGCTTAAGACCTACAGATAAGAGAAGACGTTGACCAGACAAAATTCTCCTTGAAGACTTTATCTAGATACAATGTTTTATTAAGAAATCTCAGACAAACTCAAGAAAATTAAGGCTTTCTCTTTTCTGATAAATAAATTTCTCCATGAACAACTCTATCCCATAAATATTTGCTTAAGCAACTTGAAAGAATTCTGTCTCCAACCTAAGTGACCTGAAATGACTTTCTCCTCTACCACTGACATTGTTCATTAAAGTTATCATTTAGGAGATCCACAAATGGACTCAGCATCTTGCTCAGAAATCCTCAGTACAAAGTACAGCGCTCCTTCCTTCTTTGCCAGACAGAAAACCCAATAAGATTAGATGCACACAAATGAAGCAAACTGGCTAAGTTTTAGTTCAAATTAATTGTGACTCCAGGGCTTTGGGGTGCTGGAGATAGGTGGTTGCATTTGCTCACAACGGAGCTGTTTCAGGGATAGATCTTTCAGGGATAGACCTGGCCAGTATAGGGCCCAGCTTCTGCTGGTGGTGTCATTCTTCTCCCTGAACAATCAGTTTGGTGCCAGGACTTGTATTGTAGTGCAGCAGCAAAGGTATATTACGGTTTTGCTGGCAAACGTGAGAATACAAAGTTTCTCTCTTTTTGTATTTGAAAACAGTAAATTATTTTACTTGTATTTTCACAAATCCCCACGAAAAGTGCAAAATACAGGAACCATGTTGCCCTTTGATTCCAGGCTTCCCCTTGGGTGTATCAGTGTGCCTGATATGTATGCTTGATGTGTGTACCCAATTATGTGCCTTGATTGTAGAGCGTATGTTATACTACCATGTGAAACAGTCAGGCCTCCTTCACGGACAGATACTTACAGGGGGGAAAGAAAAGGAAACATTTGCAAATTAAGTGGTAGATAATCAAAAGTAGATACTAAAGGAAAGTATATGAGCTTGTTTATGTTATCTGTTTGATAAAAGAATCAGAAATTCTTTCTAGTGGTGTGTTGGATACCTATTGATAGACTTTACCCAGGAGGAAAGTTGAGATCCATCAACACACACGTGGGTGCTTCACAGTATTAGACTGTTATAATTTGTAGTCTCAGTCAAAAGTCAGTAATAAGCTGGATATTACTGGATCGTTTAGAAGTTTGTGTTATGTACTTCTAGTGTACAAGCTGATGGGACATAAAGAGTCAGTCAGAGATGCATTCCTCCTTGAAGAATGCCAGTAGCTTTCAAAGGGAGAGCCACAATTATCACACTTCAGTGGTGTCCCGGTTTTATCAGTGTTCCATATCATGACATCATGAGTTAAGCTGCTTTAGTGCTGAAGCACAGTGCCAGGGAGCTGCACTTCCTGGGTCAGCAGTGTCAGCTGACGTGCGTTCTGGCTCTCCAAGAGGAAGATACACTGAGTAGAGACAAACTACAGTCCCCTGAAGTCTCCAGTACTCCCATGTGATTTCCGATTCCAGGTAAAAGAAGTAGGGTAGCACAGCAGTGGGGAAGAAAACCTCTCTTCCATTTCCAGTAGCATAGCAAGCAACACAGTCGGAACTCTTCTCCCTCCAGTATGTTTGATTTATTATCTGTAACTCCTTTTCACCTCATATTGTCTTACATCCTTTTATCATCTGTAGTAAATTAGTTTTCCCTCCTTATCTTGGTTGCTCCCTTCGTACTTCTTTCCCACCCCCAGAAGACGGAAAGGTGGGGAAGAGAAGCCCTGTCGCTGGTGATAGAATCAACCAAACCACAACAACTGGAAGATAGAGTTGTCTACCAAGCAGTGCAAACTCCTGGTAAAACAACGACATATTTGCATACCTATGGAAAGGAAAACTTCTGCTTTGATTAGGAGGGTTAAGGTCAAGTAAGAGGGTTAAAGACATCACACTTCAGCAAGAACGGAGTGGAGGAGGGAGAGAACAGAAAGCCATCTGAATAAGAGAAGAGGTTGCTCTTAGGATGTAACCTTAGTGTAAGCAGATGAAATACAGTTCTTGTTGAGTCTTTGGCTTTATCTTTTGGATGTGATAGTGTCCTGCCTGGTTTTGGATTTCATGGGCAGTATTGTACTTAGCCTGTTTTGATTAGTGCCTCACAGGAACAGTAAGACAACATGACTTTCCTTGCCCAAGGATGTGGTGAGGCTATTAAATGGGGCCCAGGGACACTTGAAATGTTTCAGCTCCCCCAGAAATCCTCCTCTCTATCTAACGAATATCAAACACTCCTCTGAACTGCATGGTCAAGTGCAAATTGGGCATCACAGGGATCAGAGGAGGTGTATATCCTCCAGTTCCTCTTGATGGCACAAAGGGTTGTCTGTATACAACAAAATACTGGAACATGGGCTTAAGCTTAGAGACTCTTTGAAGAATGTTTGTCACACTGATGAAAATGAAATTGTATTGCCTGTGCATGAACTTGTAAATTATGAGGAAACCAAAACGCAGTATCTTGAAGAAAGACATGAAAGTTGAAGTATTATCCTGATTAAGAAAAAAAGATCATTTTGGGACTTCCAATTCTAATGTCACATTTACCTAAAGCATTTGAATTCCATGGGAATATTTCAGTGAACTTTCAGACATGGCACTGCAAAGCTTAAGGTTGTTTAACTTATCCTCCATGTTCAGGTGGAGTGTGACATGGGGTAGGTGATTTTTGAAGGGCAATATGTCCAAGCACACTGCTGCATCCAACATAGAACTCATTTCTTCTGGATCAGTATAAAGCTCTGTCCTCTGAAACCTGCTTTTACTACAAGTGGCGGATTCTACCAGGGCATTAGTATATTACTGTCCTAGTAAATTAGTAAGTAGCTTCTGAAATGTGCAAATAAAACCAAGGAGATTCTTCTGACAGAAAAAAAACAAAGACAAAAACAAAAACAAAAACAAACAAAAAAAAAACCACACCTGGAATTCTGGATTTCCTGTAAGGTGCAATGAAACAGGCAATGCTTTCTGATTAGTCCCCTTGAGGTCCTGCAGTGCAGGTCTCCAAAGATAAAGACCTATACAGAAAAGATAATTTGGACATACACTGGTGAAATGGGCTTTAGAACATTTTTTTTCCCCTTTAGATCCATTATTGGTGGTACTTTGGCACTGACCTTATTAATGCTGGCATCATTCAAAATTTGATCATACATATTTCAGATTATCCTTCTGTCATGTTGTGTCAGTAAAAGAAGCAGGAGAATAGCCTGGTATTACTGAAAAATTGTCAGTGGATGTTTTGTTCAATTTCTAGCAGAAGAGTTTTGTTCTGTACAGCCCTTGTATGAACAGAGAGAAAAAACTATTTCCAGACCTTCCTGAAACTGAAATGACTGCATAGTGTGTACAAACTGTGTGAAACAAATATGCAGGCATTTCCCTCTGCAGATGTTTTTAGTTTTCTGCTTGATTCTCTCAGTGTAATTATGACAGTGTGGGAAACTTTGGCAACAGTGGGTGAGTCTGTAATTAACATTCTTTCTGCCCTTCATTATGAATTTCCAAATACTCCTCTGTGATGGGAAGATAAAATCCAGTATAGCTTGAGAGTTGTGGATGTAGAGTCATCTGACTCCTCAGAGGGAAAAGGGCTTTGTTTTCAACAAAATACAATAAAATTGAAGGTGAATAGTGGATTTCTTGTTTGGGTTGTGAACATCCTATCTTAAACTTCACGACAACATTTTTGCTTGAGTTATTCTTCGCTTGTCTGCGCAGCAATTACTTAAGTCCTTAAGATAAAAAAAAAAAAATGGAAGTCTTTATGAAAGAAAAAGAAAAAAGAAAGGGAAAAAAAATGGGATGGAAACTGAATTCATTCGAAGTAGAACATTTGCCAAAGTATTCCATAATCAATCATCTGTGGGAACTGTGATGCCTTTGGTAAAGATCACTAACGCATGGTACTGCTCATCATTCAACTCACCATCCGCTGAAAAAATCCATGCATTGTTAATTATCATTCTTCTTGAAGTATACCAAGTGCTTTGCAGAAGACATGTACAAACATGACTTTTACCCAAATGGCTTTCAGTGCATGCTTCTGCTGTATCACAACAAAAGTGACAAAAATAGAGGCAGAAGTGGGTGTAACCCAGTATAGAAAGTACGTGTGTGTGAACTGAGGCATTGAATTTTCTTCAAAATACAAACTCGCAGTGATACTGATCCCTTCCTACTTATTTGTAACACACATGCTTTTCAGTAGTGTACTGAGTGCTGATAAAACTATTCGGTTTCCAAACTCTAAATTGTGTACTGTGTAACAGCATCTTTTAGATGTCTATAATTACCTATGTCATAGCAGTATGCAGATGAATTAGGGTACATATTAGTTAATGTGCTAGATAACTACAAGTCTACGAACAACTGTGTTTTTGTTTTATCTACATGTACATGGAAGTGCATGTGCCAAATAAACTCTTGATACTTTGTGCTACTCCTTTCAGATCTTTGATAAGGAGGTTTTTTTCTTAAGATACACTGGGATACTGACTCATTCTCACTGAAATCATGGACGTACAGCAAGTGGAGGGTTTATGTCAATGCAGAGAAGGCTGGAGCAACTGTATCTCAGCTGCCCATTGTATCAGTAATGCGCTGAGGCTCATCTCCAGGTTACTGAAAGAAGCCACCATGCAACACTTCTTCAGTTTCCCAACCACAGCACAGCTGAATAAGGTCCAAGAGTTAATTCTCTCAAAGTAAGTGGTGTGGAAGCTCTCTTTTTAAACATAACCATTAGTGAGATGCCTGTGTAATTAGTCTTATTTAATAGAATTTATCAGGAAGCAGTGTCCTTTCCTAGTTTGTAATTAGTATCTAAATTATGCACATTAGATCAAGGTTTTAGTAAGGCTTCAAAGGAGTGTCAGTCTAGAGAGTGCATCAGAGAAGTAAGCAATAGTTAAACTAGTAGCATGTATAGAAGGTCATGTGCATGAAGAGACTGTGATAGGTGTATCTTATTCATCATATGTCTTAGAATGATTCTTCTCAAATGAGCATGCTTAAAATGCAAAATTTTGCGTTGAAAACTTCATCCAGTGGATGTTCAAGCAGGTATGTTAGAGTTAGTGTTCATATGACTGCAAGCAGTTGCCAATATCGATTGCAAAATGAGAAAGCTCTTTAGTAAGTAAATGAAAGAATGTTTTTCATACTGATCTCTTGACATCTTTCAACTTATTCTATCCATTCAAAGACATTTGGGTTCATCAGCAAAATTTAGTAACACAACAAAAACAGAGAAGGGTCTGGAAACATAGAGCAAAGTAGAGCCCTTACATGGATTGTCTTATGGATCAGCTTTTGTTGAACTTATGAAAATGCTGCACAGGTGTAAAGTTTGTGTAATCACAATGTGTGTGCGTATGCTCCCATTTGGCAAGCAGGATGACTTTTTCAGCTGATTTAAACCAGCATATTGGATCAATGGTGTTAGTGTTTTACATCAATGGAGAATGATGCCTGTGCTATGCAGCTGGCATGCTAAAACAAAAACCTCGTCTTCTTCTGAACTTGCTGCCGTGCTTGCCAGAGCAGGAGGCAGAACTGGGGGGCACATTCCCCTTAAAGCATTCACAGGTGAATGAAAACGTGTTTTACAAGAAATATTTGACACAGATGCCGTTGGATTAATGTAATAGACACAGCATTTGTGTGGTTCACTCTAGCTTCTGACACCTGCTCTTTACCAGTCAAGTGTGATTGTGCTTTCACGTTGGAGTGAAGCTGACAGCATTCTTGCAGGCCCTCCAGGGTCTCGTGCTGTTACTTTTCACAGTAACAGATGAAAAACGAGCACAACAAACTGTTGATGTGGTTATTCAAAGTTCATTTTCTCTTTCTCTTTATTGTCCTGCAATAGTTTCTTTAACCCTCTCTATTGATCTAGGGAGCAAAGGCTGAGTGCTATGCTACAGTCACCTGCTCCTTGGGGAAAGAATAAATGATCCCAGAAAAAGAGGGGGGAGAAAGGAGGAAAAAAAAAGAAAGAAAGAAGGAAAGAAAGAAAAAACCCTCAAGATTGACTGGCTTGCTGGATACCCTAGAGGATTTCTTCTTACACCAGAGCATCATTTAAGTCTATGTTCTCCCATCTACCTTGTTTGCAGTAAATAGCTGCCCATTATGTCAGGTCAGGCAAGCGCTGTGGCGTCACAGCTCAGCAGCCGTGAGCAGCTTGCCAAGTGTGCAGGGGACAGCCTCCGGGGAGCAGACACACGTGTCAAGTTCTTGAGCTGTCAAGGCTCAAAGCGACAGTTTATCTGGAGGGTTTAAAACATCCCCGCCAAGTTTCCCCGTCTTCCCTTCCTACTCCCCTTGTTGACAATCTGCTTGAAAGATGACAGATGCTGTGGAGCAGTTTTCTTTAGACTGGCTTTAATTCCACAAGGTGCAGTGCACCAAATGCAATTCTGCCCATTGTTAAAATGCCAAGCTGAGAATCAAGGCATGCTGTTCAAGGGAGAAGAGGTGTTCCCTCGTGCTAACATAAGTATTTCCAGTTAAATTTGATGCTGTCACTGTACCTCCTAATTTTCTTTGCCCATAGTAAACACATTACATTGAAGTTTCCAGAGAAAGCAAAGAATTGCATGGGATGAGGCTTGTCAAGCAGTCTTCAACCATGTTTAGCTGAATATTTTATACCCCTTTAGCACAACACTGGTCACAGAAATGCTCAATGTGACATACTTTCTCCGGCATCATTCTAGCCTAACAACACAGTAGGGCTGTTTGTGTATTTGTTTGCATGAAAATGAGATTAATCTTGTAAGCAGAGCTGCATTGCTTATGAGAGCGTATCTTACAAAGTCAGTCTCATATTATCCCTACTTCTGCAAGGTGAGTCTGTACGTGGTACAAATCCAGAGCCATTTGTGGTAAAAGTATCATTAAAAATATCACCTCTAAATATATGTATATGTAGATTGAAGTTATCCTGTCCTATGTTTGTAGTTTGTCATCCTTTGATCAAAGGGAGGAATATTTGCACTCCAGACAAACTCTTTCTTCTTCTGAGTTCCTTTTGCCACACAGTTTTCTATATTTGCTTCCCAAGTTGCTCTTGCATCAGGAGGGAAGGCACACCCTTCAGGCCAACTTTTTACTGTTCTTCCCTTCTGTTGTTGGCAAACATTACCCAGGCAGTCAGTGATAGTAAATCTTTCTCTGAGACCCTCCTGCCATTCGTTATCTGCACATAACAAAGGATGTGAAAAGTGTATTGAAGAAGAAAAACTGGAACAGTCCTCTCCCACCACCATCTTTTCCATGCTTGATCTCCTTGAGTAGCAGCATTTCACCACCAGACATTATACAGTTTAGAAGATTTCCCAGCAGGAGAGGCACAGCCCAAACCAAGGAGATGGCAGAAATGTGCAGCAGATTTATTCTGATGCTCTCTCAGTTCTTCAGACAGGTCAGGAAGTGTTCCTGGGCTGTCTACAGACATGAGCAATCAAATGCTTTGGACTTCAAACTCAAGTCTGCTTGGAATCCTCACTTCTCCATATAATTTTCCAGAGCATACCATGATGTATATTCACACTGAACTGAACACAGGCTCATCCTTATTCTAAAGGGTTGCCAACCAGGTCTGGAGTTGGTATCAGAACCCTATGCCAGCTCCGTTTGATTTGCATCTTCCAGAAGCTGCAGTCACAGTCTGCCTGAAAAGTCTCCTGTCACCACAGCCATCTGATTGGTTGGAGAGGTCCACTACAACATCCAGCCAGCCAGCCAGCCTTTACTATCCATTTCTACAGAGAGGAAATGTTCACAATGAGCACATTTGCAAATGATAACAGATGATGGTTGAACTTCTTCCCAGAAGCTCCTTGCTAAGTGTCTAGGATGTCATCGTATTTTCAATCAATTCCTATTATGGACCACCACCTCCCTCTCCCTGCTGGCCACTCCTCTTTTAATGCAGCCCAGAACATAGTTGGCCTTCCGGGCCGTGAGCACACTCTGCTGGCTCATGTCCAGCTTCTCATCCACCAGGACCCCCAAGTCCTTCTCTGCAGGGCTGCTCTCGAAGAGTTCTTCCCCCAGTCTGTACAAATACTTGGGACTGCCCCGGCTCAACTGCAGCACCCTTCATTTGGCCTTGTTGAACCTCATTAGGTTCTCGTGGGCCCACTTCTCCAGCCTGTCCAGGTCCCTCTGGATGGCTTCACTTCCCTGCAATGTATTGACTGCACCGCTCAGCTTGGTGTCATCTGCAAACTTGCTGATGGTGCACTCGATTCCATCGTCTATGTCACTGATAAAGATGCTGAAGAGAACAGATCTCAAGACTGAGCCTTGAGGGACACCGCTTGTGACCAGCCTCTGCCCTGACATAGAACTACTGATCACAACCCTTTGGCTGCGACCAGCCAGCCAGTTCTTGTTTCCTCTTAAACAGGAGAACTACGTGGATTTGGCATTCTCCATTAAAATTCAAGATTTCAGAAATAGAGAATGCAGGATATCATTTTTAGGATTCTGGTAGTGCCCTACTTGTTATATGGTCCAGTGGAAACTTACTAAGCCATCCTTTAGGGTATCAGGACTCTATACAATGCAGGAATGCTCAGAATTATAACTAGGAAGCATTTCAATTCATAAAAAACAAACTGCAAAAGAAAAAGAGAATTTATCTGGATAAAGTCTGAAAGGGATTTTTTGCTGCTAAAGTGCATCAAATTGAATAAACAAACTACATTTCTGCTATTAAAGGAAAATTTGCCCGGTGATTAGAAAATGTCATTAAAAAGAAAATGATTGGCTGTAAAAGTCTTACCCTGATAAAATGTGTTGACCTAAATGATATTCCTCAAAGGTAAGCCAGAGTGTTATGTGATGTTCTCTTATCGATTGTTGATTCTGTGTGTACCCTTGGGAACAAAACCCACAAAGAAATGTTTTGAAGGAAAAAAAGAGTGACCTTTTCGATGGAGGCATTTTAATACTATGTGATGCTGAAATAACTAATCGAAAGTATAATAAAGGTGGAGGGGGGAATCTTTGTGTAAAAGTAGGTATTTCTATATATTCAGAGTAAAATCAGAGTTATAATACAACTGCTACCTACTCTGAAAGCTATAACTTCAAATCAGCCCTTGAAATTCATACACTCAATACTGGAGAGGTAAGGTAAAGCAGGAATCTTTCTTTTTTTTCTTTTTTTTTTTTTTTTTTTTTTTTGCTTATAAAGCATAAAACCACTCTCTTGGATGAGTGCCATATCATTGTCAATGTTAAGAACAGAGATTTCTACAGTAAAGTTTTTGATATCCTCTCATAGCATGAAAAGAATATTTTCCATGGCTTCTCATTTCTTTCATATTTCAGTCAAAGCTAGTGATATTGTTTATTAGGCAAGGTTCTGCATTTTCATGCTCTTAAAAGAAGAGGCACGGCAGATACTATAAGAGTAGAAAGAAATTAAACTTCTTTTATGTGACTGAAATATCTTGAAGATCGTGATTATTTTTAGTGTAATATTTGGATCTTGCTACTGGAAAACTTATTTCTGGCCATCTGTCAGGCTAACTCATATACACCAGGTTATACACAGGCCTTGTGGGGAATGCTATGTGAATTATTCTTCAACAATTTCTTTATGGTCTAAAGAGAACTAAACAATCTATCCTAAGCATAATGTATTACAAATACCAAGAGGAGGAAGGAGGATAAGTATGGATCTATAGAGGGTTATGACCTTTAAGAGAACTCCAATTACAGGTACTGTGGGTAATTTCTCTTGTATCTTCACATTCCTTTGGACTAAGCAGTTACTATTCTTGTGTTCAAGATACAGCTATATAAACTAACATATATCATGCAAGTATTCCTAAACATTTTATCTGGAATATATGTTGGACATGGTACTCATCAAAACAGAATGAAACAACAAGGCACTTATACTAAAAAGAGTTCTTGTAGAATAGCGCAAATATAAATATGAATTGTTTAGGTAGAATATTCCATCTGGTTTTTGTACCTCATTATAGTTAAATTATAGTAGTCATAAAACTGAGTAAACTGTGATGAGTAGCTAGCATTAAGAAGAACTAAATCTAGAGCTGAGTTACCAGGTCTCAGCAGGGGTTGGAGACCAGTAGCTTAAATCTTTGCCTTTCCTTCCAAGGAAACCAAAATTCCACTGCCACCACACCTTTCTTTTTTTTTTATTTTTACTTTTCTCCCTAATCATAGCGATAGAGACTTGATTAAATTGTTTCCAAGTAGTTAACTTTCTCTGCATTTTCTTCCATGGAATTAGAAATAGCGTACAGAGAAATGTGCAAAATTTCCAGTCCATGACAAGAAAGCAGAGCAGGCAAGAATTCAGCTGAACCTTCTTAACTTCCTTGCAGCGGTATCAGCAAGAAGAGGCATTCGCAAAGGCATTTGCGAGCAGAGTTTCCCCCCTCCAAACCTGGATGACAGATTTTGCTCTTTTATAGTCATTGTCTGTGTGAATTTAACCACTCTTTACTTTACTATTGCTCCTCAACAGCATTTGAAGCCAGAGGAAATATGTCGCTTCTGCCATGACTTCAAAAGGCATCTTTTTTCTTTAGGGCACAGGCTTTCAAACCTCCAAAACTACAATTTGATAATTTAAACTATTCTATCTAATGTCACACAAATTGATCTCATTGGGACTGATGATGTTTTAATTTTAATGTGCAGAGGAGGGGACAGTGGAAACACTGTGCTACAGCTCTTTGCTGTTTAGTTCATATACTCAAGGCAAGAGCAAAAGAAAAGGAGACAACGCGCCTTGAGCTGTGGCTGGTACAGAGGCCTGGCTGTCCAGCACATCAGCTCCAACTACAGGTTACAGTGTGCCAATACTCACCAGAACTCAGCAAAGCAAATGTCTCAGCAGAGCAGGAAGATGGGAAAGCACTCTGAGTAGACAGCTTGTGACTTTCTCTCCAAACCAAGAGGACATGGCTCTCTGAGGAAGCAGTCTGGAATCTGAACTATGGTGAGGGAAGAAATCATCTTCTACATTTAATTATTCCATGAATACTGGAGGGAGACTGCCAAGAACTTGGATGCATCTTCCTTCCAAAAATCAGATGAGGGAATCCTTTCACAGTTCACTGATGAACAGTCCTGTAAGGAGCAATAAGGAACACAGCATGTTAAACAAGAGGGCAGCTCTGATGTTATGATGTATTTCTGCTTCATTCCCATGGCACAAGGATTTCCTCCTTTGTTAGGACCATTCTTCTTTTCTGTTGGAGAATTTAGGTCCAGGGGAGTAGGAGGAATCAGAATGCCTGGCAAAGGAGAGCGCTGCAGAAGAAAGTGTTTTGATTCCCCAATATGTCCAGAGTTTTCTGGGGTTTAAGTGATGGAGCAGGCCAGCAGCATCACCCCTGTTCAGTTCTTCACGTTCTTTCCTTCCATGAGCTGTGCGTTTTTAATTATAGTTGCAAGCTACTAATGCAGTCAGGACCACTGTCAACAATGTCATAGTCCAGTACCCCAGCCTGATGACTGCTCTGTCACTGCAGCAAGCATCCCTTCCATACTGCCATCCAGGATTGCAAACCTCTCAGTTATTCCCCCACTTCCCTTGGTTTTCAGTCCCTAGGCTTCAGGACCACAAAATCACAGACATGACATCAGCTTTGGTGTTCCATCTCTGATCATAGAATTACAGAATTATAGAATGGCTTAAGCTGGAAGGGACCTTAAACCCATCCAGTTCCTCCCCATGCCATGGGCAGCGTAGCCCCCCACCAGATCAGGCTGCTCAGGGCCCCATCCATTATGGTGCTGAACGCCTCCAGGGATGAGGAACCTGCAACTTCTCTGGGAAACCTGTGCCAGGGCCTCACCACCCTCCCAGTAAAGAATTTCATCCTAAAATCTAGGTGAAACCTATCCTCTAGCTATGCCCTAGTATCTGATCTAATTCTACCCTTTCAGTTTAGAATTGTTACTCCTTGTCCTACCACTACTCTTGCTGACAGTGACTCTCCTCCCTCTGTCCTGTGGCCCCCTTTAGGTACTGGATGGCCACTGTAAGGGCTCCCCAGAGCCTTCTCTCTCTAGGTTAAACAACTACAAATTATTCAAATTATTGATTGGGCAAATATGTGTTTATCAGAGCTTGCTAAAACCATCTTCCTGGCTGAACTTCTGTATGGTATTATGTCTGAAACAGTAATGTGAACAAAGAAAAGCACAGAAAAATTGTTACTGCCTGAACAGTTTCTTGCTTTATAACTGTTTTTTTTTTTAGTGTTTTGTCTTTGGCTTTTTCCAGCATATTATGTACATTTGTTGTTATTTTTCTTTAATATTTGCACTCACTTTTTACTATCATTGACTGCATTTACTTTTCCAATTTGCTCATACAATCTATTTACCTTTTTTTCCCCTCGTTCTTATCTCTCTCTGCATTTGATTTCGTAGTTTATACAATTCATACCAATTAAACATTCTGTTTGCACAAACACCCTGCCTTCCAAGTGAGAGGCTTGGGCATGGAGGATCAAGAGAGCTTTACAATCTGCTGAAGACCCATTGCTTGCCTTGCACAGCTGGATGCTGGCAGGAAGAAGGTGAAGGGGGTAAAATTGACAAGGAATTAAGACTAGACCAAATGAGAGCTAGTGCTGGGTGAAACAGCTACAGAAAGGAGCACTGAGAAAACCCCATCTGCCTACAGAGCCCTGTTTACCTGAAGGGCAATGGCTTGGGCTTTTCCTGCAGAACAGGGCCTTCTTGCTCTCCTGAGCAGCAATACAAGGAAAGTGGGCTATTTCCCCTTGTGTAAGATGATCCAATTCTCCATTTTCTGCAAAATTTAGTGAACAGCAATTATTCTGTTGAAGTGGAGCTGTGGGGCATATGGGGTATCAAGCATTTGCATCTGGCAATCCACCATAGCTTGAAACACAATAAAACAGTGCTTTTTTTGGCTAATGAAGAAATGTCCTTCCCAAGAGGGACCAAATGAAGTTTAGCATCTTATTCACATCTCAGATACAGTCTTTTTTTGCCCATACCTGTGCACTAAATCAATGCACTCTGTGTTATGAAAAATCACTGTGTTCTCATAGACTGCCAGGAGGACTGATGGCCTTCCTACTCCAAGTGACTTAGGAAGAAAGCTGGAGCTGCCAGGAACAGTTGGCAAATGAATATGATTGCCTTTTTTTTTGACCGATAAAGGGAGAGTGCGTCCATTCACTGGTGCAAATTGTGATAGGTTTTCATAGAATCCAAAGGCAGGAACCAGGAGATTGAAGAACTGCCCATTGTCAGAGATCAAATTTGAGACCGTCTGAGGAGCCTGAATGTGCTCAAGTCCACAGGACCTGCTCAGAAGCATCCAAGAGTCCTGAGTAAACAGATGGATGAAGTTCCCAAGTCACTATCCATCATATTAGAGAAGTCATGGCAGTCTACCGAAGTTTCCTCTAACTGGAAGAGGGGAAGCATGATCTGCCATTTTTAAAAAGGGAAAAAAATGAAGACCTGAGAAACTACAGGCCAGTCAGTCTCATCTCTGTGACTGGTAAGATTATGGAGCAGATCCTCCTTAGTAGTGACTGGTGACAGCCAACATGGCTTCACTAATGGCAAATCGTGCCTGTCAAATTTGGTGGCCTTCTACAGTGAGGTTACAGCATTGGTGGATTAGGGAAAAAAAACTGGCATCATCTATCTGGACATGGGCAAAACATCTGATACTGTCCCACACAACATTCTTGTCTCTAAAAGGGAGAGAGATAGATTTGATAGATGAAACAGTCAGTGGATGAGAAATTTGCTAGATGGTCACATTTAAAGAGTTAAAATCTCTGTGTTCAAATGGAGACTGGTGGCAAATGGTGTTCTTTGGTGCTCGGTATTGGAACTACTATTATTTAATGTCTTTGTTCTTGTGAGACCCATCTGGAGTAATGCATCCAGATCTGGATTCCCCAGCACAGCAGGGACATGGATCTGTCCAGAGTATACCCACGAAGATGATTAGCGGGCTGGAGCCCTCCTATGAAGACAGACTGGGAGAGATGGATATGTTCAGCCTGGAGAACAGAAGGCTGTGGGGAGGCCTCATAATGACCTTCCAGCACATCAAGTGGAAAGGCGGAGAGAGATTTTTTATCAGGTGTTGTAGTGATAAGACAAGAGGTACTCATTTTAAACTAAAAGGAGGTATATTTGGGCCAGATATTAGGAAGAAATTCTTTGCTGTGATGGCAGTGAGGCCCTGGCATGGACTGCCCAGAGAAGCTGTAGATGACCCACCCCTGGAGGCACTGAAGGTCAGGTTGGATGGGGCCCTGGGCAGCCTGATCTGGTGGAAGTTGTCCCTGTCAGGCAATTGGAACTGCATGATTTTTAAGTTCCCTTCCAAACCATTCTATGATGCTGTGATTCTAAGATTTTTTTCATATTATTTCCAGAGTTTGATCTAGAGAAGTCTCCCAGACCCCCATGCATGAAAGCCTTGTATCCCCAAGTAGTTTTCTAATGAGAAGCATTCACTGATCCAAACACTGTAGGTCACGACAGAAACACACAAATCAGAGATAACTCTTATCCTTCTTCATGACAGTTCTCGCTGATCCAAGAGCTCGTTTTACCCCCACTGTTTAGTGTATAGTGCAAGACTAAAGTAGTTTCACAGATGTTTCTATTTGTCTAAAAGAATCTCCAGCAACCTACCTGGAAATACTCAGGGTAAAAGTAAGTCCTAGCAACTTCTCCTAACAAAGGAACAGTATGATACATTTTGGGGAAGGCAAAACAAAACTGTAACCTTATTTAGCATTTATATCAGTTGTGTCTGCATGGACACAGTGAAGTAAGGTCTTGAAAATCGTCTTGACAGTTTTGTAAACAAATAAAATATAAGATCTTATCCTATGTATAATTTTATCTGTTCAGGTAATAGATTTATTGTGCTAATACCAAACACGACTTTAAAAAATTGTGATTGCTTGTAATCTAGCCAGTCTTGATTGTATCAACATTTTGCTGTGAGACAAAAATGTGACTCTGAAAAATATCCTGATCTTGTGCAATCTTCAGCTTACATGGGAGAGATGTTATCAAGATGTATCCAAACATTGCTTACAAGTCAAGGAAAAATAATAGAGAGAGATCTGTATGGCAACAATAAACGGTGTTTGTCTTCTTCAAGGGATTGACTCTAGTCCACTTACTGCTACAGACTGCTTTGTAAGTTAAAAAAAAATACCTGGCTTGAGATTGTGCTCTCTGCTTTGACGGAAAACGACAAAATACACAATTAAGCTGCCTGCTTTTCTCCTGATGTATTTCGGTGCCTCTTCATGCCAAAACAATGTAATTCATATTAACTTAAATTTCCAGCAATCTGCAGATAGATTCCTCTATACTGAACACTGTTGTAACTCCCCTCAGCTTCAGAACAGTGACTCAGTTTAATTTGGTAACTCTGCAAATTTCTTCTACAGATTAGAAAAAATCTCAGAAGAGAGTGATAGTGGAGTATTTATGACTAGAAAGGTTTAATAGCTTCATGGGAAAAAAAAGTTTTTAAAATGTGACAAATACTGGTAGATATTTGAAAATCGAATAATAAAATCACAGAATCATAGAATCATAGGATGGTTTGGTTTGGTTTGGTTTGGAAGGGAACTTAAAGCCCCATCCAGCCTGACCATGGGCCCCTCCAGGGATGGGACACCCACGTCTCTCAGTGTAGCCAGTGCTGGGGGAGCCCCCACTCACTGAGTAAAGAATTTCCTTCTAACACCTAATCTAAATCTCTCCTCTTTTAGTTAAAAATCATTCTCCCTTATCACTACCAGACCACATGAAAACTCTGTCTCCATCTTTTTTATAAGCTCCCTTTTTGTTCTGGAAGGCCACAATGAGGTCTCCCTGGAGCTGCCCCTTCTCCAGGCTGAACAAGCCCACCTCCCTCAGCCTTTCTCCATCGGAAAGGTGCTCAGCCCTCTGATCACCCTTATGGCCTCCCCTGGGCTTGCTCCAACAGCTCTGCATCTTTCTTGTGCTGGGGACCCCACACTTGGTTGCAGTACTCCAGACAGGGCTCCATGAGGGCAGAGCAGAGGGGGTCAGTCCCTTCCCTCAGCCTACTAACTATGTTTGTCTTGATGAAGCCCAGGATAAAATTGCCTCTCTGGCACACTCCAGATCTTTTTTTCATTTTTCACTCATAAGTAACCCTAAAGTCCTTTTCCGTTTGGCTGCTCTCTATCCATTCATCTCCGAGTCTGTATCTGTGCTTGGAATTGCCTTGAATCAGGTGCAGAACCTTGCACTTGGCTCTGCTGAATTTAATGAGATTTGCATGGACCCACCTCTCAAGCCTGTCCAGGCCCTTCTGAGTAGCATCTCTTCTTTCTGAATTACTAGTTGCTCCACTTTACAAATTTGCCGAGGATACACTCACACCTACTGTTGATGGCTCTGACAAAAATAGTGGCCCAGTATCAACTACTGAGGAGTACCACACATCGCTTGTCTCCACCTGGACATCAAGCTGTTGACTCTGCATGGCAGACGGTGCCCAGCCATGGCTTTCCCTTGGTGGCTTGTCCTGGAGGCCTGCTCATTAGCCTGGTGGGCAGAGGGTCAATGCTGCTGTTCCACCACCTGTTCTCCTCTCTTGTAGAGTAACTCATCACACAGCTGTGAATGACAGAAACGGTTTGCTCATGGCTCTGGGTCATCATAAGGGATACTTGCTTGTCCTAAAAGGAAATGTCCCTGAGATTGCCTCAAAGCAGGCATGGCTTTGAGGCTAGACCACAACCATGGCATCTGCAGGAAGAAATCCCACTGCAAGCACTTCATATACCTGAGCACAAAACAGGAGCTGTAGCAGTGCAAGTTTTGGTCACCTGGCCAACAGGTAAGTGGTGGAGTCTTGGATACATTTTATTCTTTGAAAAACAGATGACAGACTATTTTAAAAGCTTTTAAGAGAAGAAGCCCTGGATTGCTTTATTGTATGTTGAACACTTGATACTATAAACCAACGCAAACATATTTGCCACAAAGACATAGGCCTGTAGCTGATACACTGATTACTACTGGTAGTACTCTTCAGTAAATGATCATTACAAGTCAAATGGCTTTTAGGATTTGCTGTCTTTATAGATGTACATGAAACATATATTTGGGATTTTTAATCGAATATGTTACCAGATGAACCATTTTGCAGTTGTTCAGTACAATAATGGAAAGAAGAGTTTGTGATTAGATTTCTACTCTTCTGCCTTTATTCTTTACACACTTCCTATTGATTCAACTAATGCATCCATCAGGGAAATAAAAATGTTAGGCTTTATTTAATTAAACCAAATTACTTTAGTGACTTTTACATACATTTGCTTACTTTTCCCCTTTTGGGAGTCCTGGTAACTTGTGTTGAGCTTTGCATTTTATTTGTAACCAAAAATATAAGAGCAGGAGTCTGAGCTGCAGTGGTGCGACAACTATCGGACAGCCCAAATCAAAAAGCAATAAGTGAATGTCCTTTGGAGCAGCATTTAGCTTTAGAAAAGAATCAGAATAATAACAAATCTAATATTATTTGACTTTAACCTTTGTTGCCTCGTGCTTGATCTACAAACCCTCTTGTGCACTCAGAATGGCAAAGCAAGTTCCAACTACAAAAAGTTCTCAGCTGGAGACCACTAATATGTAAGTATCTAAAGGCAAATACCTACAGAATATAACTGCCAGTAACAGTGCCATTTGAGTGAGCATATCATACTCAATCTGCAGGGCTGGAAACAGGATTTCGGAATGTGTATTTCAGAAGACCAGCGCTTGAGCTTTGTTAAAGTAATATAACATATAATAATATAATACAATGCAATGCAATGCAATGCAATGCAATGCAATGCAATGCAATGCAATACAATACAATACAATACAATACAATACAATATAATAATTATGAAATTATTTGGTACACTTTTCAACTCTAGTTATTGCAGATTTGTTAGCTATTATGTGAAATGTACTTGCTGCAATGCACAAGTCTCTATGCAACAATGTGGTTATAAAATAGGTGAACATAAGTGTAAAACCTCCATATTCCTTAATTATCCCCTTTCTGACACGGTATCGGCATGCCTGTGTCATACACTTGCCTGGAATTGATAGCAATTTCTTCACTACATTGTAGAGTTTTTATGACACTTTTTACTTACAATATGTATTTTCTCATCTGAGATAAACCTCCATGACTGCTGTCTAAATTAGTGTTTTATTTCTCCTGTCAATCTTTCAAACTATGCAACAAGGAGAAGGCTCTTCTTCCTGAGGAGTTTGTTACAGAATTTGATTTGAAACACAGTTTCTGGGGCAGCTGTGGGGGGAAGTCTCAAATAGTCTAATAGGAGAATATCTTCTCATTTCTGCTCATTTTTTTTCCGTAGCAGCTCATAACGGGTACGCTCATCTGTTATTCAGGAAAACAGTAATCGCATTAAGCACTGATTTGTTTTCATTCAGAATATATCTGTAAATATCTATATGAGCACAGGGAGAAAATTTTACAAGGAGTCATCAGACAGCAGCTTGACTATCCTGAGATCACAGAAGGCTCTGCTCGATTACAGTGGGCTTTTCTTCCTTGCATATTGGCTCATATTGGTTATTACACAGAATTCCTCAAACAAATTATTTTCCTAGCTATTTACTACATTAAATAAAATTGAAAAAACAGGCTAGGACTTAAAGAATACAGATTAATTTATCCTATCACACAATATATACTACTTGTGGTTACTTCTAAGTTTCAGTAACTCAGATAATTAAAGAAAAAACAGTAACAGAGGCTTTAATGACTAAAATATATTCTGACAAAATGTCCCCAATTTGCACTACAAGAACAAGAAGAGTTTTCCCACTATCTTAAGAAAAAGCAATAGGTGTAGTGCCGTCGGCTGGAAATGCATGTGCTTTCCAGAATGATAAATGCTATTAATGCTCCTCATGAGTGAGAGCCTTTTCCTTCTGCCCGGACACCTCTTAAGACTGTCTTAATTGTGGGCACATGTATCAGCGGGCTGCAGGTGAGTGGGACAGGGCAGGATAGCCACAGGAAAGGGGTTCTGTACACTGCACTGGGAGTGTGCCAGCTCCACAGCTAACCCAAACAGACCACACTCCCGATTAGGCAGAGCTCGCTAATGGAAAACCTTTTGATTCATTCAGTATTCAGGGTGGGCAGCTGTATAACAATTTGTTTCACAACAAAAAGTTGACAGAACAAATCCAAAACAACTCTGTGTGCATGTTTACATGGGAAACTATTGGCATTAGCAGTGCATTTGAAGGTGTGCTTTAAGTCCCTTATGCTTTTTGTAACATTTTCAAATTCATTGCTGTCTTCAAGATGACAGGAAATTCAGGTCTGCCTTCCTCCTGGGGGATCTTTATTCACAGACAAGTCAAAAACCCTTGACAAAAGGCAACCAAGGGAACTTGCTGACCTTTTAGCTGCCTGTCTAACATCAGAGCAAGTATTGCTTCCTGATAAAATGAGAAATTCAATTTAAGGGGAAATGTAGCAGGTACTTGAGTAGAGTCTCATTTTATTTTACTTCTTGGGCTGTCTCTCAAACTGAAAACAAATGTAAATAAACAGAACTGCATCCTTCATTCTCCAGTTACAAGATCTCACAATGCACACAAGGGTAACATTATTCTTGCATCGTTGTCCATCCCTCTGTCTGCTGATTTTTATCTCCTCAAAATAAAATTGTTATTTAGAGGTCCTATACCCTTATAGCATTCCGGTATTTTTCGTCATTAATTTTAGGAGGAAAGGTCCGTTTCCTATTGAAAACCTGTTAGCACTACTTCAACTCTGTGAAAATTAGGTGAGTCCCTAATTGTGATAACTTCCACTGCATATTGCGTAATGGCAGTATGCGTAAAATTTGCTGGGGTAGGGGGGATTCCAGATTGGTGACACAATGTATTCAAGAGTCTTTCAGCTTGAACACTTTTTTCATCTATGTCACTCACCCTTCATAAACTACCTGCTCAAAATATGATGAGAGAGAAAGCCTTGAAACAGAAACTTGGAAAAACTTGGCCAAGCAATACACCAGGGACTGGAGCATCTCTCCTGTGAGCAGGGGCTGAGAGAGCTGGGACAGTTCACCTGGAGAAGTGGGGGGCCAGAGGGATCTCATCAATGTGTACAAATACCCAAAGGGAGGCTGCAGGAAGGACAAGAGGCAGTGGGCACCAAGGGGAGCACAGGATGTTCCCTCTGAACACCAGGCAGCACTTCTGTGCTGTGCGGGTGACTGAGCCCTGGCACAGGCTCCCCAGAGGCTGCGGGGTCTCCTCCTTGTGGAGGTGTTCAGACGCTGCCTGGATGTGGTGCTGGGCACCCTGCTCTGGGATGGACGCAGAGCTCCCTGCTAACCACAGCCATGCTATGGTTCTTTGATGCATACAAGATGTTCAAAGGGTTCTTCAAAGGAGAAGAGTTTGGAGTTTTATTTATATGAAGGAAACGTGAACTGTGAGTATTCCCAGTTTTGAGAAAAAACAGAGATGACATTAAAGACTCTTGCATTAGTATATTATCATTTGCAAATATTGCTCTGATATACTGCCAGGCTTTTTTTTTTTTTTTTTTACTTTAATTTGCCAACAAGTAAAAATATTTCATATGTAAAGGTACTTTATTTACTTTGGAGTTTACATAAGTATGCATTCTCTGGTACTTTTAGAAACAAATGCACCAGTCTAACAGTGAGTTACAGTCTGTTATGACAAGTGACACCTGAGTGTAGAAATCCATAAATATAAATCTGATATTACAGCTTTAATCATCTGCCTTAACTTGTACGCATGCATTTATTGTACATCTTTGGCCTTATGAGGTAAAAATTCCTAAGCTGCTCAGCACAAGCAGATTCAGATGCTGTATCTCTGAAGTTTATTCTTATCCTGAATGTATAGAGGCAAATGCAGAAAGGCAGATCAGGTGTATTCCTGGACTTACAAAACCATACACATTGTAGTATCTTTTGGTTATTTGTTATTTACCATTCATATTTTTGTTGTACTTGGTACTTTTGGGAACAGAATCTCTCCAGCTCAATCAAGTAATGTCATACAAGTGACCCCTGGAGTTTGTTGTAGCTTCAGTTTGCTACAAAAGTAGATAAAATATGCTTGGTAACTCACCACATCCCTCCAAGCGATCTGTAAGATTTATGTCTAACAAGCAGAGAAAAACAGATTCCTGTTTCCTGCATTAAATATAAGTAGAAATAAATAAAAGTCTTGAGAACAACTTGCTTTCTTAATGACCCTTGATGGTTACACAGCAAAGTATTCAAGCACATGGGAAACATCGTCTGGCTTTGGAGCACAATTATCTGTCACAGTAAGCTGCTAAAATTGCTTGGCACCATGCAAGTCAGCCAGGCAGCAGGTAGAGCACTGCTGGGACCAATCCCAACAGGCAGATCACGTGAAACCAACTGTTTTGGACATTAAGGAGAGTTTATTTCAACAGCTGTGCGCTGTTCTATGTAACTTGGTCTAAGCTGAGCCCATTTAATATATTAGCAGAGCTTCAACCAATTAACTCTGCTCATTCATGACTACTGGTAAGGCAAGGAAAGAGCAGAGTTAGTAGAACTTTTGCCTAGGTAGAGCAATTTTTTCATTGAATCACTGAATCACAGAAAGCCCATCCAGTTCCAATCCCCATACCGTGGGCAGGCTGCCACCCACCAGATCAGGCTGCCCAGGGCCCACCCAACCTGGCCTTGAGCACCTTCAGGGACGGGGCACCCACAGTTTCTCTGGTCAGCAGTGCCAGTGCCTCATCACCCTCTGGGTAAAAACTGTAATCTAAATCTTCCCTCTTTTAGTTTAAAACTATTCCCCCCTTATCCTATCACTATTAAAACATGAAAAAAATTGTTCTTCCTCCTGTTTATAAGATCCCTTTAAGTAATGGAAGGCTGCAATAATGTCACCTTGGAGTCTTCTCTTCTCCAGTCTGAACCAGCCCAGCTCCGTCAGACCTTCTTCACAGGAGAGGTGCAGTGAGCATCTTCATGGCCTTCCTCTGGGCCCATTCCAACAGCTCTGCATCCTTCTGGTTTTGGCAGCCCCAGGACTGGACACAGTACTGCAGTTGGGCCTCATGAGCAGAGGGGGACAGTCCCCTCTCTGCCATGCTGCCACCCCCCTGTTGATGCAGCCCAGGATACAGCTGGCCATCTGTAGGCATCCCTCCCTTCTGCTGTGTCAACTGCACCGCTCAGCTTGGTGTCATCCATGAGCTACCTGAGGGTACACTCGATCCCACTGCCTGGGTTGCTGAGGAGCACCAGTCCCTAGATGGAACTCTGGGGACAACCGCCTGCAGCAGTCTCCTTTACCCCGTGTTCTGCTGCTGCTCTATATTGAGGAATCTCACTGCAATTGAAAAGAAAGCACAGTCCAGATACATTTTTCTTCAGCTGAGAAATAATATTTATGACTTTCGTAAAGGTAAATGTGGCAGCAGAAGCAACCATCCCTGAGTTGTCAAAAACAAGAAAGCTGAAGTCACTAATCTTCACTTGAATTCTCTCCCAAAGCAAATCTGCTGTTAGAGTGAATGCGGATGCATGAGTCCCAGAAATGCTCTTCTTGTGACACCATCAGCAACATTAAGACTATTAGGAGCTATCTTGCCTTCATTCATATCCATGGTAACAAACTTCACCATCAGCTCTGCAATGCTGATTTCTAGTTCTTCTGGCTGAGCTGTGAAGATAATTTCTTAGTAGTGTTTTTGGTCTACATTTACTACCTTCCCTGTTTCAGCAGTGAGAAACAAAGTGCTCACTGAAGGCGCCACACAGGAAGCATGAAAAATGCAAGGAATTTTGAAGAAAGAGCTGGAAATGTAGAACTGTCTTATCTCTCCTGAGCTTTCTAAAGATCCTGGTAAATGCTGCAGGGATACCACAGGAGTGGCATTTCAGATTGACACCACAGAGCTCTCTAGTATGCCTCCTAATTGTTACATATAACTGTGTAGAGCCAACATTTTTCCATATGTCATCACCTTTAATCTTGGATTACTCATGACTGACAACTAGAATTTGATGATTGAAACACAGTCTGCACGCTCCATCAAAGTATCAAAAGGCTTCTAGATGGAAAAGAAAACACGCTTCCCTAAGTAATACTGCATGTCCTACGTTGCTTCAGCCATGTGTGTACTGAATGTAATGAGTGTCAATATGCAATAAATGTATTCAGCCTTCTGATGATCTACAAAAGACATACAATGATCGGATCCTACCAGCTGTTTCATATTCAGTCCACACATCCTGCTAGAAGTGGTGGCCACCCTTTCACAATGACCTTAGATTCTATGTGGACAAAGACAAGGCAAAACAGTTTGTCATCACTGAGTCAGCTCTCTTTCAAGGGCAAGCTTGCACCCTCAATTTTGCGTTTACTAAAACAACCCATTTTTTGCACTGCAGTAAGGCATCTTCCACAAACACCTATGTTCTGGTTGGGTCTGTCAGTGCATGTAAACTTCAGCAGTTTTGTGTATGCAGAACAGAGATTAACTGGTGAAATTGTGGAACGTTTTATCAAACTCAGTCTGCCAAACCTGCTGCTGTGGATTGCCACTTGTTCCTAGAAACCAAGCTTCTGAAACATTCAGAGAAATTAGCTTCTCAAGATATCCAGCTGGAAACAGAAACACAGAAGTAATTAGGTTTTGTGATGCCTCATCAAGATTTTTCCACTTCTGCTCTCTGATTTGGATGAAACTTTGTTGCTACAGAATGTTCTAACAGTTCAAGTTGCTCTAAATGTGGAACTTCTGATGTCTGTCTACCTATCAGTTTCCTTCCATGTAATATCTTCCTTGAGAAGCACAGGCCAAGGTTAGCAGCACAGAATCCCACCACAGGTTTTGGGACACTTAGATGATTGTTTCCTTGATGCTCATTGGAGTTTCACTTGGGCTAAAAAAAGGAGGTCATCTTGATTAAATAAACATCTCTTCTATTTGAATTCTATTTGCACTACCATAGGGCTGCAGTACATTAGGACTTTGTGAAGACTAAAGTAGTGTCGTTTAAAAAACAAAAAATGAAAGATTATTGCATGTAGCAGAACTACTTTTTTTTTAAGGCAGAAGTACTTGTCATACTTTGATGGATTCATATGTGCAGATTGTTCTTTCAAGTGCTCAACACCAAGATTTTAGCTAAGCAGCATATATTCTCCCATAATGTTATCTTAAGCTGTCTGTGATTACACTGTTTATGGCAGTTCCATTGGAAATTCTGGAAGAAATTCTTCCACAAGGGTGAGCTGAAGGATTCTATTTAAAGCTATAGAGACTGCAGCTCCTGCAGTCTTTCTGAGTCACAAATCACTGACATGGGAATCGCTCAGTGGCTATTGAAAAGAGAGAATTTTGTATTCTATGGAGGTGCAACAAGTCCCAGCATCACCAGTGTTCTGTGAAGAAGAAATGTTGCTCCACAAAATGAAGTGAAGGGAAGGAGAAAGGGAAGGGAAAAAGGAAGGAGAAAGGGAAGGGAAAAAGGAAGGAGAAAGGAAAGGGGAAGGGGAAGGGGAAGGGGAAGGGGAAGG
>NC_034438.1:74457027-74459801 GCF_002078875.1 Numida meleagris
AAGGGAAAGGGAAAGGGAAAGGGAAAGGGAAAGGGAAAGGGAAAGGGAAAGGGAAAGGGAGAGAAACAGTTATCTCTGTGTGAAGTAAAGATGCACTGAGCGGTAAAGTCCCCTTGATGTTTTCCTGTTAGACATGAAAAGAAAGGTAGTCAGTCACACTTTGTCTTACTCCTGCCATTCTGCAGTTGTTCTGGCTTTTAAGATAGTGTAACAGTACATTCTGAATTATGTTCAGCTAATTTGTTTGCTAAGCCTGGTTGCAGCATGCACAGGCTGCAAGAAAACAGAGGCACTATGTAAAATGTGACTTCAGAAGAGAAGATGTCATAAAGTGTGTCAATTCATTCTCGGTGAAGTTAACCACTAGAGATGAAAGACGAGGGTGTGCAGGCTGAGGTGAGGAGGGAACTGGAAGGACTGAGAAAAGAAGGCAGATGTAGTGGTCACACAACACAATTTGTATTAATTGGTATAAAAGTAGCAAACATCCAAACATTATAGAATATTTCACAATGTTTCATAAAAGAGAAGGAACTTTGGTGAAATTACCTATTTGTTATGGCTTTGAAGAGGAAATTCCTCCCTTGTCTTGCCACAAGAACCAGGTGGTGAATAATAGATAAGGAGAAATGCATTACTTGTGCCTTTAAAATGAAGATCATTATTCTACGGCACAAAAAGAGAATGAATCCCTGTCCCACACAGATCCCTGCCCCCATGGTATTCATACCAAGGGCAAAGCCACCCATAGCACCACCATGGAGCACAGCTCCTAGCTACAACCAGCATGTGCAATGTAACTGACAGCTGTCCTGATGTAAAGGATGTGCTGGGCTGGGGAGAGGCTGAAACAAAAGTTCATCCATCAAATAGCTGACTCCCAGCATCCACTCTATCTTCAGTCAGGGCCCATGCTGAAGGATACTATGCCTTTCAAAGAGGGAAAAGATGCAGATCTCTCAGCATTCAGTTCTTCCCCAACCCTCCCCTCCTGTGCAGTATGCAGAAAGGGTGATGGAATATGCTGGAGACAATTTACGGTTCAGTGATCCACGCAATCTACAGGATTCACACTGAATTTAGAGATAAATTGGGGGTAATCCAGTAGATTTTCCACTGTTTATCCCTGCAAAAATTATTGATCCCTCAATATATTTATTGCTCAACTCTGTTTCTTGATGAGAGATATTGGTAAAGCAGGCAGATTTATTGAAGTTAAGTCATATTTGACAGAATGTACTGGTTAATATTTCATATTCATTCAGAAATTATTCAGAAATAATATTTTGCCCTAATTTTATCAGCCATTTTGAACTATGCACGTGGAATAAGGAAAATGCATTGTCCATTTCTGCACGAAATCCTCATCCTTGCAGCTCCCCAAGTAGAAATGCAGGTTCTCAGGAGACCATGGAGGAGGTCGAGAGTGCTGCACAATATTGATCACAGATGAACAGGCTCTGGTAACAAATCCTAGAGATAGCTCACCAGTTTTTTTCCGAAGACCTTTTCAAACCTTTTTCCAATCACTGGGTGGAAAGCAGTGAGTTACAGCAGCAAGTTCAGGCTTTAGAAATGCTTAGCAGGCAGAGTGCACCAGAATAACATACAAGTCTTTGAATTATTGTAAGCTGAAACCTTACAAGTTTACTTTTGAATCATACGTTGTTGGAAGTGAGCAAAAATAAAAATTACATATCTGCAAAGTCTTTTTTCTTCCGTCCTTTGATTACAGCTTTACTTTATTTACGATTCCCAGAAGAGAGCCAAACTTCTATTATGTGACATTTCTTCTGTAAATTGTTAAAGAATCACAAAAATGAATGACTTCACAGCAGGTTTTTCCTCTATTGCTACCTGCCTGTGGCATAGGCTTGATCCCAGTCCAGACCTTCACTTTAGTAGGCAATTTTTTTCTCTAGTAGAGAAGCATCTTGTTATAGGTAGTCTGCCTTTTCTGTGATTTCTATAAAGCCAGGCGATTTGGATGCACAAGCCATTTGATGCATCTAACACATTCTAGGTTGTTGTACTCTTTTCACTGCTAGTAGAGGGATGGAGAAAGAAAGAAAAGAAAGAAGGAATGGAGGGTAGAAGTTGTTTTGTGACCAGGTGTCATGTTGTGCATTGAACAAAGTTAGAGGCGATAAAGATTATCACTCAGGTGTTCTAATTAGCATTTTTTTTGCTCCTATTGCATCACCGGGCCAGTGCTATGGAACATCCCTGCACCAATTGAAATACATAAATTTCAGCCTTGATTTATTTATTATCAGGTCATCTTTATTTTGCCTTGTAATCAAAATTGTCCTTAGATAGTTCTTCTCCCTCACAGGTATTCACCTGTGTAGATAAGTATTAGATATTTATACAGCTAAGTATAAATACACCTAGTTATATTTATAGAATTGCCTTTCTTGTCCTCAGCTTTTGGTTAGCTGAACTGTCCTAAAGATAACAGAAATGGCTCCATGAAGAATACAAATCTGAAAGCAGCATTTCTAAAACGTTATAGTCTTCTGCCTTCTGCAGCCTTTATTGATTTAATTCTGCCCAAGCAGAATGATATACCTCCTACAGTATTGCAGGCCACCTCTTTCTGTTATTTCTATAGTATTCAGTTTCTTCTCTTGCATTGGTAATGGCTGTTCTTTTTCATAATAGGACTGTCCAAGAAGGTAACAAGGTTCTGCATGTGATTCCCACCACACTGCAGTTTCTGCACACCAGTGCTGATGGAAGGGAAGGGAAGGGAAGGGAAGGGAAGGGAAGGG
>NC_034438.1:74460019-74620242 GCF_002078875.1 Numida meleagris
GAAGGGAAGGGAAGGGAAGGGAAGGGAAGGGAAGGGAAGGGAAGGGAAGAGAAGTAATATTTAGCTGAATCTGTTCATACCTCTTGTGATAAACCATGTATAGTGTTCTGTAGGAAACCACTACTTAATAATAGATGCGTATTCAGAAATGCACTTTGTAAAGCACTACTGTCTTCACCATATGGCATTGACATGAGATGACAGAGATGATAACTTGCCATCTGACACCTTATATCCTCACTCTCAGTCCATTATCCTTTAATGCTGCAAGAGACTGGACTGAGACCTCCTTGCCATCTGGCTGTCTTTCAGTGTTTGTTCCTGCATCACCTATCTCCATGCTATTTCTAGACTGAAGGGCACACACGGAGCATGCTCACTGCCCCCCAAGCCATTTGAGTATCTGTGTTAGCAGACTGTGTACACACACCACCACTACTCCTAGCAACACTTTTAATATGTATTTTCAAAAAAGGTGATGTCCAAAGAGATCCCTTCAATCTGTTGCTGCTCCCTGTTGTTCCCGTATGCAAAAAACAATCTGTAATAGAAAATGATTCACCCTAGCAGCTCAAAAGTAAAGGTAAAATTATACTGGTATGCAGAGTTTGAGTTAAGCTGCACATGACGGAGTCATTTCTACGTTTTTTCATTAGCAGTATGTTTCCAGTACTCTCACAAATGAAAGTATATCACACTATCATCAGCCTTCTCTTAATGTACTTTGAAAATATTCATCATCTAAAGCTGCTTCTCTCTCAAGACCAGCTCTGGAAGTGAATCAAAATGATTAAGCACAGCTCTCCTGGCTTGGGCTTTATCATACCAGACTGACAGCAACGTTTCCTCCTATTCCTGCCTCTTGCTGTCAGATGTTTTCATAAATTAATTTATTGTTATTATTTCTCATTAGCCTTGCCAATTTGGAGAAATGCATCACTCTTATTAACATGTGAACTATTCACATGTTCATTTCTGGGACCACTGTGACAGGTTTCCACAAAGATCACATCAACAAAAAGAAAAAAATAGAATGTCAAGATTCCTTTTTTCTTGGCCAAGAAACTTCCCCATCATCTCTAAAGTGTGTAAGTGGCAAAAAAAAAGTCTGTAATGCAGCTGTTCAAACAGCTTCAGACAAAAGTTGTAATCTCACAATAGCTATCCTGTGATTTCTGTGCTTAGACCTTAAATCCGCTTCATCCTATATCATACAGTTGCCTTCCGAGCATCACATTTTCCTTCTTATTTGCATTGGATTGTTCAGAAGTAACACTGGCCCATATATTGTCTGCTCAAAATATTCTTCTGTCTGTAAAACACGTTGGGTTCAAGTAATTTTTAAGTCATCACTTGCACTATACAAGTGTTATGCTGTTCTCATAAATTTTCTGTCTTCTCCTAAGAAAAGTCTTTATTCTATAGTGGTTTTTTAGTATTCTTGATGTCTGTACTTTTCAGCATTATGCCACAAAAATTACCCAGTATTACTACATAGCAGTGTTCTGGCACAATCATCATGTGTTTTCTCACTTAAAAATTAGCTGATAATTAAAAGCTACACCTTTTCCTTAGCTCACAGTGACATTTTTTGCTGTTGTTTTTTTTTACTTTTTTGCATATTTAAAAAATCAAATTCATCCAATAACACTTAGAAATTAAACTGTTTCTTATAGATAAATGAATTGTATCTTGGAGTATTGGTTTGTTAATTGATCTTTTCTGTCATTATTAGACAGGTGGGTCATTAAATCCAATGAGGAGGGAGAAATTCGAATTTAAAAAAAACTATTATGAAAAAAGATTTAATAAGACTAACTGAGGGCTACAGATCTTTTCTGGAAAACACAGAAATTTTCAAAGAATTTAAAGAAGCAAATATTCCTGATTTCTAGAGGCTCGTCAGCCTTTAAGCAATCCTCAGCCTAGACGGTAAAGTCAGGGACTATTTTACTCTCTATACATGTTTGAAATCCAACATTTGTCTTCTCTCCTGGTCAGACCTGACATCTGAATTTCCTTGCTCCTGGCCCAGGGGGTGAACACATCCTTCTCCATTGCTTGCTGCTTTGCGGCTGCCATGGGCTGCTGTGTCAGCTCTCCTTCCCTCTTCCTTGTTCATGGTAACCCAACCAGATACTTAATCACCAAACTTTTTTCTCCTTCCACATAATGTAACAGCTGTCCCTGTACAGGTTTACATCTTGCTCAGATGGCCACTGACTCAAGCAGAAGGTTATAGGTCTGTGTCTGAAACCTGAAAAGCACAGCCCCTTTCTAGATTTTTCTCCCCATTTGGGCTCATCAGGAACACTTCACTCTGCTTCCGCTGGAAATGATGTCTGGAGAGTAAACTGCTCCATCTCCAGTGCTGCAACAAAGATCTTCTGTAGAGATGCTGCAATATCAGTGCGTGAAGGCCTTGAGAAGGCCAGCTGCATCACAAGGCCCCGCCAGCATCTAGCTGCTGGGGAAAATGTGCAGGCGTCCTGAGAGATTAGATATGCCCATCTGAGCATCACAGAAATGGAAACTAAAACTGACTGAAACATGTTGAAGGCTTCAGGCTCCATCCCCTCCTGGGGTCTTGTCCCAAACCCAGGTGAGGATCAGCTCCTGTCTGCTTCCCCCAGCGCCCTGCAGACAGCTCACCCAGGCATGAGGCAGTGCTGGACCCACAGGGAGATAAGGCTGATGGATGGCATGGATGGCTGGCGGGACGTGATAACACCAAGGACACAGGAGCCAGCATGAGGTGGAGGAGCAGCAACCAGAGCCATTCTCTCCCCTCTACCTGGGTAGAAGGCCAGGGCCTGACCCTGCTTACAGCAGCGAGAGCCTTCCACCTTCTTGAATGGAAACTCTTACCTGAGAAACAGGCTGGGAAATAACTTCATACCTTCAGAATTCACTTGCCCTTCCATGACATCCTTTGGTCTGTGGTCCCATTCCTTTAAGCATGGGGTCACACTGGTCACCAGGGTGCCTGGTGCAGCAGGTCCTGCCTCGCTGCTGCCCCTCAGCCCTCTCATTTCACTACTTCTCTGCATGGTAATGCAGGAGAATCTTCCACCCTCTGGAGGTGTTGTCTTCAAGAGAAGCCATAGGTTCTTTCTCCTTTACAACATCAAAGACATCTTGCAATGGGCAACACCTTGGATAACACAGGAAAAAAAGGTTTTCTGTTCTCTTTAGGAAAAAAAAAAGGAAATATGCAGAGTTGTGCTTCTGTCTTTATGAATTACACAGTTCTACTTGGCATAGTTTTAAGAAAATCTTCGTAAAACTGGAAGGAATCCTTTGAATCTTAAAAATGCATTGTTAAGATCAGTGCCATCACAAAGGTATCTGTGAATATGAGGGCTGTTTTTGAATGAGTGTAAAACAAACAGGTGTTTTTAAAAACACGAGGTCACAAAATGTGGCGATGAACAGATCAAAGTTACTCTCCTTTGAAAAGGCTTTTAACATTATCAAGGAAATTTGGCTGACAGTCTGTTTCCAGGAGTGAACTCTCTTCAGCAAATGAGTATTTAATACTCCTCATGCTCTCATTTTTGCAATCACTTCAGTCTGATATTAAATACGACGTGTTCAGATGTCTCTCAGATACAAGGTATGTGTGCCAGTGTTTGGACAGAGAGTAATTGGTTTTATATCTCTGTTATGCTTTCAAATTGCTAGGTCAGATTTGGGTCTCTGGCTATAAATTCTTCAATTCTATTCTAAGTCAAAGGAATGTGACAGATTTAATACCTAGCATAAGTTATTAACTGCAACGGTGCATAAACCAGTGGCACTCTTATAAATAGTAAGTCTATAGTGCTTCTGTTTTCTAAAGGGAAATAAATAAATAAATACATCTTATCTGTTTGTTTCTTGCAGTTCTTGTAAACATTTGTCTTGATTAATCCATGAAGAACTTGAAGGTGTGCCCAAAAGGACAACCTCCTTCTACTTTTTTTATTGCAGTAAAAATTTGTGTTGGAATTAGTTTTACTTTCAGCATTAGTATTTAATTTATAAGAGCAAGAGGAATTTGTCCACATACACAGCATTAAAGCATCACTAGCTATAAACAGAAAGTGCCTGTTCACACCATGAATTGTTTATGAAGGACTGACACAGAATTACATGCTGTGTGGAAAGAAATCAAGAAAGATTGTGCAAGCAGGGAACCTGGCCAACCTGCGCATGTGCTCAGCTGAAAAATAGATGGAGTGACCCGTTGACTTCATGCGGCTGAAAATACTTGTGTTTGCTTCTCCCACAGGCTGGGTAATTACTGAGTGCTCTGTGCCTGCCGTGCCAGCCTGCTTTACCCCAGGGGTGCTGGCCAGGACTGCTGAGATGGCAGCTGTGGCTCCCACACACTGTTTTGCCAGTAGCACAATTGTCCCTTCCCATCTCTCAGAATCATGGCCTTGGGATTGCCTTTGCCCAGCCCCACCCCAAGTGCTGTTTGTGAGGGTTATGCTTCTCTCTTCAGTAAATAGATGATAGTTGTTGGAAGTTACTGGGGGCTTTGGAGAAGGAAACCTACCTGCCAATGATTTGGTTTTTGCTGTTCTGTCTTTGGGAGTTTGTCCCTGCTTAACAGTCCAAAGAGTCACCAGGCTAATCTATATTTGGAGAGTCTGTGAGAAATGTAATAATTTTTTACTACATAAGCTGATACAACCAGAAAACAGAAAGAAGATTGGATCTCCAGCACTCTATTTTGTTCCGGGGAATTCTGAGACATGAAATGTAGCCATATCTTGCCATAGTTACTATTTGCTTAATATAAGCTTAAAAAACAACTGCCATATAACACATTTCACATCCTGACGTCCTCCAAAATTGGCTAAAACATGATGCATACCATTTTTGCCAGATATCTGTCTTTTCTTTGCAACTGTTTGGATGGATATCTTCAGAAACATGCCAGTTTCTTTCTCTTTTTTTTTTTTTTCCTTTTTTGAACAAATCAGGTTTTTCATTTTTGTTTTTTCACCAGAATAATATAATCTTCTTTCATTGTCCAAATCGTAGAACTAACCTCATTTACTACGGGAAAAGTGATATATAGCAGGAACCTGAACTTAGGGCTCCTATGTCCCAGAAAAACAGCATAATTTCAGAATTATATCTCTCACTTTCACTGCAAGATTTATCCTAGATCTGAGAAAACAATGTTTTTGTTAGAAGTTCACATCTCAATATGTTTTCAGAAAACATTTTTACTGAAATGTTGCCAATTATCCCTAACGAGAATACAGAATATAATACATAGCACAGAGTGACTCTAGAAGAAACAGACTTTAATGAGTCTTATATCCTTTCTACTACAACTGAGGTGTTTTGGGAAAACTGCCTGCTAGGCTAGAGCCAAGAGAATTTATGAAGCTGTCATGAAAGCCTATGAGAATCAGTCCCGTTTACCTAAAAAGGACACTTTTGATTATTAAGTTGCATAATAATCACAAGACATGATGACAATGTATTGTCTTTTCAGGAGTGCTCTCATGAGTCTTCATCCTTTCCACTCAGAAGCCATGTTTAATAAGTATTGAATATTTTCCCCAAGGTAGTCAGCATCAGAAGGTCTAACAGCTCTTGGCTACCAAGCAGCTAAGCACTAGCAATAAGGAAAAATGATTGAGAAATACTGATTTTTTATTTTCATGATCTTCATAACATCTTTATAAAACTTTACTACTGTCTTTTGCTTCTTATGATATTAAACAGAATAATTGTATATATATATGCTGTCATCATAGCTAAGTGCTTGGGCTTAAGTGATAAATCCTAGGAAATCGTGAAGCTGAGACTGCTGTGCTATCTTTAATTCACTGTGTTTTGTCCAGCTATGGCTGGGACTCTGAAGCAGCAGGGAAACATTTATAACAATAAATCAGGACCAGTCCTGCACATGTTTGTGTCCTCACTCCTATTTTGACGTGAGAATCACTTTCTGATGTTTTAGGTACCCTGGGAATTTCTTTTGCTTTATGAATAGTTGCTTTTATACCAAGTGACATATTATGCTTCGACAGCACGATCAGAGACATTTTCTCTTTCACACATTAGGCACAGGGCACCACTTATTAGTGGCATCAACAGCACCTGGACACAGATTGCCAGTGTGATAGCAGGAAACAGGCAGGATGGTGCATCCAACAGCAAAGAAGTTTGTTAGAGCTGTTCTAGGGTTTTGTGTAACCAAACCCTGTAACAGCAACAGGGAGGCCACAGGCAGTCTAGAGTCCATAGAGAATGACAGAAATCTGACAGTGTCCTGGTTTTGATGTAGAAGTCCACAAAATGCAGGACTGAGAACCATCAGGAAGAAAGAAAATGCAGTGTGTCTCAGAAGATTGCTACTAAGATCGTTCAAATGCTACATTTTACTGTCTATAAAGCTACTGTGGTGAACCTCCTGATAGAAGGTTGTTTTTTCTTTTTAAGAGTGGTAAAAATCCCAGTAATTTGAACAATATTATTTAGTCAACTAAACTGAAATTAATTCAGAAAGAGTGGAAGTTCCAACCTTTATCTTTTAGAAAAAAGTAGCAAAACCCAAACTATATCTTGGAAAAAAACGTTGAAATGGGCTTTCATTTCATACTCTTTTTGATGTATTGAAGGTAGATTTTATGATGTCATCCAGGTAGTTTAAATAAACTGTTTGCATATAAGGTTAACAAGCTGCAGTGGTAACACAGTCTGTGTGGGATTATATTAGAATTAATTTGATCAATTACTTTTAGTTCCAGAGGTCTCCAGATGAGACAGAAGCCAGCATACGCAGTTTGGCAGATGAAGAATCAGTGCAGTCAACACATGCCGTGAAGGTAATGAACATTCTTTTAAACTTAATTTTTCATCCTGAGTAGAGAAGCCAACTAAGCCCAGACATTGCTGCTCAAAGCGGCCAAAATGATAACCATAAATTATCATAATAGAGAGTCCACGGTTTAAATGCAGTTGTGAAGGATAAAATAAGAATTCTACCACTAAGATGATATTGTTAAACCCAGAATTTTCATTACAGTTTGCCCTGGAGCACATGAAATTTCCTTTATGTCGAGACGCACATTCTAAATTAAAACATTGCAGAGCATTTTCATTTGATAAACTGCTCAAAAGAAGAAGCTGGGGAAAAAACAGCATATAGTCAAATCAAGGGAAACCTCTCTGACACTACATTTCACTTCCACAACTGAACTGAAATTGGCAGGATCAGGTCTGCAGGCCATCTCTCGCAGGAGGTAGTGGGAGGCACACCAGAAGGGCTGCTATGGGCTCAGAACTGCCCAGCCTTCATACCACTGATTCATACACAGACCTCCTGCTGATTCAGTAGCATCTTCTGACTGTGTTGGAACCTGTAAAGCAGGACTGCATATTTTTGACACTCAGCAGCTGCAGAAAACAGTCACACAAGCAGAAGCTGAACAGGGATCTTATTAATCTTTTTATATGTCTTAAGTGTGGGAGACAAAGGGGCATGGCCAACCTCTTTTCAGCAGTCTGTGGGGACAGGTCAAGGAGAAACGGCCATAAACTTGAGCATAGGAAGTTCTGCACCAACATGCAAAGGAACTTCTTCACGGTGAGGGTCACAGAGCACTGGGACACGCTGCCCAGGGAGGTCGTGGAGTCTCCTCCTCTGGAGGTGTTCAAGACCCACCTGGACACCGAGCTGTGCAGCCTGCTGTAGGGAGCCTGCTTTGCAGGGAGTTGGACTCAATGATCTCTAGAGGTCCCTTCCTAACCCCTACAATTCTGTGATTCTGTGATTTTGTGATAGCAACAGAAAAATTCTTCTTGGCTGGAACTAAATGGTAGCTTAGCAGAAATTGGAATAAAATGGTGACAACAAATGCACAAATGTAATCTACCATGCACGTATGCTCTACTTTCTACCGACTGTATCTCCTTTCCTTTCTTTCTCTCTTTAAGCAAACCCCATGTGCATATAACAAGTGTGAAAGTTCAGGATTTTTGTTTTATACCATGTAGAATTAAGCTAACACAGTTTTAAAAGATCATCTTCACTACAAATCGTCTCTTCTCTTCTCTTCTCTTCTCTTCTCTTCTCTTCTCTTCTCTTCTCTTCTCTTCTCTTCTCTTCTCTTCTCTTCTCTTCTCTTCTCTTCTNTCTTCTCTTCTCTTCTCTTCTCTTCTCTTCTCTTCTCTTCTCTTCTCTTCTCTTCTCTTCTCTTCTCTTCTCTTCTCTTCTCTTCTCTTCTCTTCCCTCTCTTCATCTCTTCTCTTTCCTTCCTTTCCCAGACACTGGACACAAGCAAAATTTTTGAGAAAGGAAGACTTTCCCTTGGTTGAGGAGGATCAGATTAGAGATTGTTTAGACAAACCTGACATCGTAAGTCCATGGGCCTCAATGAGATGCACCCACAAGTGCTAAGGGAGCTAATGGACATCATTGCTAGGCCACTTTCCATCAACGCTGAATGGTCATGAAGAATGGGAGAAGTATTGGAGGACTGGAAGAATGTCATTCTCACTCCAGTCTTCAAAAAGGGCAAGAAGGAGGGCCTAGAGAACTACAGACCAGTTAGCTTCACCTCCTTCCCTGGGCAAGTGAAAGAATAGCTTATCCTGGATGTCATTTCTAGGAATATGGAGTTGATGAAGATGACTGTGACTAGTCAGCATCTATTCATCAAGGGGAAGTAATGATTAACCAATCTGGTAGTCTTCTGTGATGGAACAACTGGCTGGGTAGATTAGAGGAGAGTGTTAGATGTTGTCTACCTCGACTTTGGCAAGGCTTTCAACACTATCTCCCATAACAACTTCATTGGTAATCTCAGGAAGTGTGGGTTAGATGAGCAGACAGTGAGGTGGATTGAGAAATGGCTGACTGGCAGAGTTCAGAGGGTTTTGATCAGTGATGGTGTAGCTGGAGGCCTGTAGCTAGTGTAGACCCCCAGGGGACAGTACTGGATCCAGCCTTGTCCAACTGATCTTTGTCAGTGACCTGGATGAAGGGATAGAGTGCACCCTCGGCAAATTTGCAAATACACTTCTGAGAGGAGGCAATGCTCCCATTCCTAGAATCATAGAATCATAGAATTGCTAGGCTGGAAAAGACCTTCAAGATCATCAAGTCCAACCATAACCTAACCATACTACCCTAACTCTAACAACCCACCACTAAATCATGTCCCTGAGCACCACATCCAAAACGGTTTTTAAACACATTGAGAGATGGTGACTCAACCACTTCCATGGGAAGTCTGTTCCAGTGCTTAACAATCCTTTCTGTAAAGAAGTTTTTCCTGATATCCACAGGATACCTGAAGTCCAGGTAGACCACATCGACAGCCTTACCTTCATCCACTAAGCAGGTCACCATGTCATAGAACAAAATCAGGTTTGTCAAACAGGATCTATCATTCATGAACCCATGTTGAGTGGGCCTGATCCTGATCCCCTGGTTGACCTTTAATTGATTCATGATGTCTCCTGAGATTATCCATGGAGACCTGGACAGGCTGGAGATTTGAGCAGAGAGGAACTTTATGAGGTTTATCCCCTGCACCTGAGGAGGAATAACTGCATGGATCGGCACAGATTAGGGGCTGACCTGCTGGAAAGGAGCTCTTAGGAGAAGGACCTAGGGATCCAGATGGACAATGGGTTGGTCATGTGCCAGCAAAGTGCCCTTGTGGCCAAGAAGGCCAGTGATATCCTGGGATGCATTAAAAAGTGTGCAGCCAGCAGGTCACAGGATGTGATCCTCCCCCTCTACTCTGCCCTGGTGAGGCCACATCTGGAGCACCAGCTTCAGTTCTGGCTCCCCAGCTCAAGAAAGAGAGCCAGTGAAGGGCTACAAAGATGACTGGGAGCCTGGAACAACTCTCATATGAGAAGAGGATAAGAGAGTAGGGCTTGTTTGACCTTGAGAAGACTGAGAGGGATCTTATGAATATATACAAATATCTTAAGGGAGGATATCAAAGGAGTGAAGCCAGGCTTTTTGTGATGCTGTGCAGCAATAAAAGTGGGGCAACAGGAATGAACTGGAACAGAGTCGGTCCATCTGAACATGAGAAAAAACTTATTTACTGTGGGGGTGACAGAGCCCCGGAACAGGCTGCACAGAGAGGTTGTGGATTCTCCTTCCCCAAAGATATTCAAGTCCACTTGGATGCCTACCTGTGCAGCCTGCTGTAGGGAGCCTGCTTTAGAGTGAGCCTGGACTCAACAATCTCCAGAGTTCACCTCCAGCCTCAACCGTTCAGTGTGTGATTCTCTGTGCGATATAACTAAATTTACTTGCTAAGTAAATTAGTACATTCTAAATAAGAGTTGGGTATGCAGACATTTAATGTGGCTTAGCCAATCCATTTTAAAACTTAATTCCAATTGATTTTTCTGCTTGTTCTAGACAAAACCATCAGCTCTTAAAACATCTAGTTCTGAAATGGGAAGTGAAATACTATTTATTCCAGTGGTGTAGTTTAAAATCTTACTTGCTAGTTCCTAAGAGTCATCTTGCTTGTCTGTAGTGTATGTACTATATCTAGATTTTTTTTAAGAATTGAAATAGCTTTTCTTTTTGCTTTTTTTTTTCATTTCAAGAGCTTCTGTGTTGCATCTACTTGGCAACAGAGGATTCCTACAGAAATGCCACTCAACATTTTGAGAACTTAGATCATCAACAACTGAGTGTTTGACAATACGTTTTCACGTCATGCTTTGAGAGCTGTTGCAAATGTTCGGAACAAGAAAAAAAATAACAAATTACTGTTTCATCATAAAAGTGCAGAACAGAAGTTAGGGCTATTGGTATTCGTATATGCAAGTCAAATCGAACTGCCTCAAATAAGTTATTCCAAAACTAATACTGCAAAGCTCCAGGCTCCCCACAAATTAAAAAATAATGGTAGTAGACTAGGATGTGTAACAACAAAGATTCACATTGACCACTGTCAGCCCTTGTTGGCTGAACAAAATGTAACAAGAAAGATGATCATGGAATGGGGATTGCTACTAACTTCCCTATTCTTACAGAAGTAGTTAAGATATTTTCTTAGAGTATGACATTACTTAGTATGTTTTAATGATCAAATGCAGAGCAGGAGAGGAACTATTACTTTTTACAAAGCTGAAGCATGCTTTGTTCTGCTGGAAATAACTGTTACTATATCATTAGTTTGGCACTAGCACAAGCAGCCCCAGTTGTTGACTGATTGATAGATAGACAGATATAAGAACAGTATTTATTACATGTATGTGCTGTAGAGATAAGTTAGAGGAAGACTTATGAAGTGCCTCACTGAGTTAGTATAACAAATTTTACTGGCAGTCAATAAAGATTTGTGCTCCTAACCTTCTTGGTGATTTTGATGAGAAATTAAAAATATGTCTGCCCAAGAAAGTGCAATTGTATCACATCCTAGTATACTGCTTCTAATTTAATTAAGTGTCCCTGGAGAGTTTCTTTTCTGATAGCACGCACTAAGTCTGCTGCTACAATGGCTGTTCTTGCTATCAGTGCTATGAGGTTAGCGTAGATAAACTGGCATGTTTAGAGTCATACTGTCACTGTGTTGTGCAGATGAGTCTGAAGATGACAACATATCTCCAAAAAATAGACACCAAAACACATTTAAAAAAAAAAAAAAAAAGGAGGTACTAATTTAGGTTAATATCTAGGAAGGTTAGGGATAGGAAGAACCTCAGGATTTTTAGACTTTAAATTATAAACCATAAGATAGACCAGTTTTCTGGTGTTTTGCTCCTATGAATACTTGACTTCACTTGCAACTGTGAAAACAAAAGGGCTGGATTATGTTTATAGGTATTTAGTAGGTCATGCAGAAGGCTTTCACAATTTTCACACTTGGTCTTAAAATTTTATCTTCTTCTTTCAGATCAGTTGGAACTCCAAAGACCAAAGAGTAGTAAGTCTTCCAAAATAAAGTCTAGAAATGCCCAGCAGAGTATGACATGTTTAGGTCTCAAGCAGTCTAAATCTTATCACACAGCATAACCCTGCCCAGGAGCCATACAAAAATTTAAGCTTTCAATGTATATACAAGACACATTCAGAAATCAAAGCCTGTTCCTGTGGTTCCAGCACTGTATTTTTGTACTTATTTGTGACTATTTATAGAAGAGATGTTCTATCTTTATGGAACTTTCTACCTTCCCTTCCAAACTAGCAGTTAGGCTCATGGGAATAGTAAAAAATCAAATTGTCTATGAAAAAGATATCCCTCTTATTCACCTTCATGTCATACTTCGTGTCCTACCCCAAAATAGGATCCTTACAGCATATATGCCATTGCCAGATTTCATTCTTATGCTGCTAATATAAGGATATTTTGAGAAACAATAAACTACACTGAAGAAATGAAAAAGCTTTAATTAACTGTGGAGCAAATTGATTCAATTTTCTATTTGGTAAAGCCTATTTAATATTCCTTCCTGAACATACAAAGATTTCTCTGGGACTGCCGAAGCAAAATAGTTGTAATAAAAGTAGAACACACTCACTGAAATGTCTAAGCTACGCTACCAACTCCATGACATAGATTTATTTAAAGTACTGTTGGTTACTTGATCTCCTAGGGGCATGGCTATATGAGCAAGTAGCATGGTCTGGTACAAATTTATTTGCAAGCCTTCTCATGAAAAGATCTGTATGTGTGAAAGCTATACTTAAGCTTCTATAAAGCTGTACCAAAAAAAAAAATAAGGTTAATGTTGGAGCTCCATGCATGATGCTGAGCCCATGTTTCTCACTGTTTGCAGGCAAAGCAGTCGGGGCTGGCAGAGCTCTATGGGTGCAGTTGCTTGTATAGGCAGCTGGTAGCCAAGGTGGGACAAAGGATTCCTAAATTCTTCCCTAGAAGTGTCTTAGATCCTGCATCGATACAAGGGTGTCTGTTTAAACCATGGCCAAACACAGCAGTTTGTCAGATTAGCGATTACGGTGGGACTGAGGTGCTGAGGGGCAGGACTGAACATAAAACACCTCCCCATTAGTGGAGAGCTTGATATACTGGAACAAAAGACATGAAGATGTATTCATTCCTCATATCTCTGAAATCCGTGGATAAAATTTAGGGCTAATTACTATTCTTCAAAGAGAATTAGCAAGTGGGATATGGCTTGTTTACATCTCATCACATTGAAAATAACCCTTTTCTCAATTTCAAACCAGCAGTACTTCAGACCTACCAGAGGTCTGAAGTTTTCTTGTCATAAACTAATTTGGGGGGAATGCCACGTGTCATGAAACAAGCAATTTCTTATGGGCATCTGTGGGGCACTTACTTTGCACCAGCAGCACGGCCACTGATAGCACTCGCAGGAAACCTCTGTCACCGCTGTGCTGGTGGACACCATGCAGGCTGCCACCATACCTCTGGCTGCTGCAGCTGCTCACAGCTCCTGGCCCACCCACAGAAAAGGGCTGTGGAGCTCCTGCTCTACCCTTCAAGAGCACATTTTATTTTGTGGGATATGAAGCACTTAATTTCTGCTGCGCCCACTTGCTCCTCAGCAAGATCCTTCCTGCTGTTCCTACTTTCTCTGTATCACATGTACATCCCAAGTTCTTCTCCAGGACAGCAAATATTTCAGAAGGGCTCACAAGGGTATTTACAGATTTCTCATCAAAACCCAGCCTCTCTGATTGCTTTTTATTAAGAAGTGTCTCTCCAGGCAGATTCCTTACTCTGCATCACAGCAGTGATCATGCATCTGGATGCTCATGCAGCTTAGTAAATGCTTCTCCTTCAGCCACAGCATCTATAAAAGTTTCTTTGCTGGTTTTCAAGCACCTTTTACAAATCTGGAAATTGGCAGTAGATTAGTTTTGGTGTTCCTTGTATTATTTTTAAGGATGCAGGAGTCATGAGGATATAGTACAGCAGTCCCAGGAGGCTCTGTAATGAGCATGCATCTTCTGTTTGAGTTACAGAAAATCTTCCACATAGAAATCATATTTCAGGTCCTCAGTCACAGATAACAGGAGCCAAAATTCTCTTGGCACTGGTTAAGTACATGCAGCACAGAAAGGCATCTACTACCCTTAAACATTTATAGTTTAAGACAAGAAATAATAAGTAGTTGAAAAAAATATGAAAGAGCAATGAAATAGTACAGTAAAACTGCTGGGTATGAACTGACAGAAACATTAAAAACCTGTTTTTCTCAAGGGTCTTCATGACATCAGTAAGAAACTCAGATGGTGTCAAGGAGTAGCGTTGCAGAACGCATCAATTCCTGGATAAAGAATTGGTAAGGACTCAGCTATGAAGTAGAGTTAACTTTATTAAGCCTGGGGCTTCATTTAGGGTACGATAGCTACACACTCCAGCTTTCTTTCTATTAGGAAAATGTTCCCTACTTGCATTCAATCATACGCACACAAACACTAACTCTTGTCCAGAAAGAAACAAAATTTCCCTATGCTGATTTTAGCATGATTCAAAACTCAGTGTATCTATACAAACTAGCGCAGGACTGTTAGGAAATCAGAATTAAATAATAGTCCATAACAGCTGTGTTCCAAATATACGCAATAATTTTTAAATATGAAGGCTTTACTAATCAAAATAGGATTTTATCTACCTGTTGAAAGAGACTACTGAAGTTTTAAAGGTATACTTACACCAGATGGCACCATTAAAGCAGTCTCTCTGCCTTCCTGCTTTGAGCAAGCCATTCAACAGTCTTTTCTTCTGGTATTTCTTGAAGCTATGTCAGCTATTCATAGCGCTTAGGAATCAAGACAGTTGGCAAAGATTGTGTCCACAAACAGTGGCTGTCCTCATGTGCTACCCGCCAGCCAGAGGCTGACACCAGTGTTTTCTCCTCTGGCTGCGTGCCTGCAGCTGGTGCTCACACAGGAGCCATCCTCTCACGGACAGACAAGTCTGCCTTTGGGAATCCATCTGCACCGGCAGTGGAGCAATAAAGACATCTACTGTAAAGGAGAAATGAGATGTGGTGGCCTTAAATGCTGCTTGTGCTCCACAGAGTTGTGCAGCCAGTCTCAGAAGGTGTAAAGTTACTTGGGAAGTTAAATTGGCTCAAAAAAGGCCCTGTCTCACTGATGATCAATTAGACTGTAAGACCTTTTTGATTGGGCCAAAACAGACAGTGCTTGTAAGCACCTAGCACAGTGGGCTCCCAGTTGATGACATGGGCTCATGCGTGCAATTGCATTGCAAAATACTAAGAAGCTATTTGATTATATTATTATTAATCATTGAATGCCGTAAAGTGCAGTAAGCTAGTCTTGCTCTGTGGTGTTGCAGCATTACAAATAAACAGTTTCTATCTTGCCAGAAGTCTAATTACAGCTCACTGCAAGCAGACAAATGAATGTATTTGTGGTCTCAGTTTTCAGGGCAGGCACATCAAAGTACTTGATGAATGATGATGAATCCATGATCCCCTACTATATTTTTTCTCAAAGCATAGGATTTGATATCTGTTCAAAGTACAAAAGAGGGGATAAACAAGCATCAGTCATTTTTAACAAGAGAGGTTCAGCAGAGGGAAAGAACAAAATCTGTCTTCTGTTTATGCCGCACATGAAAGAAACAAATTCAAATGTAGACCTTTTGTGGGAAGGCAATGAGAAAAAATACAACTCTTATATATAAAAAAAATAAAATCCACATCCTGATAGAGACATTTTGGAGAGGGAAAAAGAGAAAAATAGATGCAGGAGACAATCACTTTTCTGTATCCTGCACAAACAGACCTAGATAAAATAGCCTGTTAGCTCCAAAAAACACCTCTCTCTGGTATGGAGAGGAAGCTCCCACTGATATCAGCATAGTTCTTGTGGATGTCAGGGGCCATGGCCTCTGCCCAGCAACTTTGCTACTGCAAGACACGGTCCAGACACAGCTCTGTAATGCAAGGTTTACTCCACAGTCAGTAGCAGTCAGTGCTTTCAGACTGAAGTATTTTGACAGGTAGGAGGATAGAAGGATACCATGGCACAAAGCCATGGTACCAACACTGAGGAAAGAGGGGAGAGGCCTTGCCAAAATACTCCCTAAAAGCTAGCTGCTTACTGTAATCGCACATCATTTATTGGACATGAAAGACAGTCTGAGACAAGCAGAGTGCAATGACCTTGCAATTTATTTCACTTTTCTTTGTCACAGACAAGACACTTTTGGGTCAGACTGAGGTTCTTATCCACTCTCCAACCAATACATGCTTTTTTCCCCCCTTATATTAGTTTTCTTTACACAGACCAATTAGGTGAAATTCCTCCTCAGAAGTCAGCAGCTCACATACAGTGCAGGTGTTTATACTGACCTGTCTCAACTGCTTGCTATGAAATCTGTCCAGAACACAGTCCAGTATCTTGGTGATTTTCAGATAGCACACAGACCCTGTCTTACTGACTTGTCCTTGCCCAGTCCACCCTGACACCAACAACTTGGACAGCCAGAAAAGTAATTCAGAGGTTTGTTTTTCAGGTATTTCTTTGGGAACTTGTTACAGTATTAGAATACGGGAATGTTCTGCCCTTATTAAATGTGTCTGGGCATTTAAAGGCAAAATATTTTACTGAGTTTTAACAGGTTGCTTTCTTTCAGGGAAAACATCACCAGGTATAACATAACTGTGCAGTGTAGGGTGCATGAATATGCATGAACATACTCATCTTTTGGGTGCTCCCCAGTCTCCAGTGGATACTCCCTGGAAACTTGACATACTTCATTTACCTGTAGAGAACCAGGATTAGTATATTGTTGACACATAAGCAGATAAAAAGTTGTGGGCAACTTTTGGCAGGTGACCATCTATTGACATGACAAATGTGCTGCTTTCATGCCAAGTGCCATAAACAACCCTGTACACACTGCCTTTTTGTAATCCACAGTGTAGCTTACACAGATAGGAGTGTTCAAAGATCTGCTTTTATGAAATATATATTCTGTATGTGTAAACATAGATTTATTTACTTAATGAGGTTACCTGCAGAAAGTCATGCTGCTCTGGATAAGAAAGCACTGTAAGTGTACTCCTCAGCAGGTCCAGCAGTAGTCCTGTGGCAAATATCCCCTTGATTCACATAGACTGTAAAACTTACGCTTTAGTTCTACCAGTTAATATTCAGAGAGTGCTTACTATTGTTCTCCCAGGAAATAACTGAATTATTTCATTTTGCCTGAACAGATCTTCCTCATTTGTTAACGAACTCTTCTCTCTTTCTGTTTCACAGTGCATTAATATGATTTCCATTTGCTTGCCTTGTTCTTCTGGTTCGAGGACATAGAATTTGACAGTGCAGTCCAAGTCTTTTGCCTTATAAATGAAATAGAAGCAAAACATTCAGCTCTGTAGTGCTTTCATAATCAATGTCTGAAAAAGAATTTAGGTTTTAGGATTCTTTTTGATTATAAAAAACTTTACAGAATGTACTAAGAGTTAAGGTTAATGTTACATGAGACAAAACAGGCAAGATAAGATGTAAGTTGTGTATGCTCTCAACCTTAACAACCTTTACCCTTAGGCACATAGGATGCCATCAAACAATAAGAAGCAGCAGCAGATTCCTTTCCCTTACAGTGGTCTTGCAAGAAAGAATGAAGTTTCAATACAATTACGGTCACCAAGAAACTTCAGAATTTCCTAGTGAGCTGGGATGCCACACAGTGGATGCAACAGAGCATCATCGAGAAGTGCCTCCTGAGTCCCTTCTCTGTTTTGTAACACTTCAAGCCATGCAAACAAATGTCATGCTCAAAGAGCTACAGAAATAAACATGGTATGATGTGAGAATGTGTCTGGGGAAAATCACTCATGAAAGCCAAACATTACATTACTTTTGGACTTCACTGGATTTATTTTTTTGCACAATCATAACCTCAGCTGTTGCTCTGGGGATAGTAATGTAATGTTTTACTTCTTAGCTTAGTTAGCAAATTCTTTGAGATAGTTACTATTTGAGTAACATAAAATATATCCAGTTTATCTACTTTCCTATGGTGTCCAATGAGAGGACAATGCGGTCATTCAACTTGCTGAACTTTGATTCTAACATCAAGTGAACTAAATCTCAATACGTGTGCACTTCTAATACGCCAGCTACATTCCATGTCATCTCATAGTGTATCTTACAGAAAAACTCCCTAAAAATTATATTTCCAGCTGCTCTATGAAGGACTAGTTTATTACTGTCTTACGTGAAGCCTTAGACTCCTGTCTTCTTCATTGTCATCTCTGCTTTAGCACATCCTTTGGAGATGGCTGCTGTGGAGGCAGCATAAGACTGGTGAGTATCTTTCCTAGCATTAAAGATGGCTAACGACTACAAAACAGATAGATCTGGAATTATGGGAGCCCCTGCACATTATCAGAATTATTGTGAATATTTACAGTAAGGACATTCTTACCTTACTTGCAATTCCTCTTTTCCTGTTGTCTCCATGCTTTCTTACCTGTAAGTCTTGGAGTCCTTGTTACCAAAGCTTATCACTCTTGCCTACAGAAAAAAAAAAAAAAAAGAGGCTGCCTAGGTAAACCTCAACATTCTGTGGGTTTTCTCACTGAAATGAGTGGGTGTCATCCAGACAACTGCATGTTACTATATATGCTCAAAGTGTTCTCTTCTTCTCTGTTTCCAAGCAAAACAAATCTTTGCTGTTAGACATTGGGAAATACAGCATGCTTCTCAATTACTTTAATTCTTTTTCTTTTCTTGTAAATAAAATATTAATTAAACATGAACATCCAAGCCTAATGAGTTATAAATGACCCAGAGTTTTATATTCTTCCACTGAGTGTGGTGATTTTCTTTTATTTCATTTCAGATCGTGATGTGTAAACTAGATCTTCAAAACTCAGCTGTTAATCTTGAGGTTTCCTTCTGGAACAGCACTGAAAGGGATGTCAGGACATTTGGAGCAAAGGTTGCCACCATTTTGTCATTTCTTCCAGCTGACAATGGCACTAGGTGCAGAACTGTGCAGATGTGATGACAGTGACTGAAAGAGAGAGGGGAAAAAATCTCACAAAGATGCTGAATATTGATTAAAAAAAAAAAACTGCATGAAATCTTACACTATTGAAATCCAGCTTTCACATAGCTAAGCAATTTTGGTAACACAAACGTAGCCTGTCCTGTATGATCCTGAAGCTTAGAAAAATAGGATTCTGCAGGCAGTTTTCAATAATTTTACAAACCCTTCTATTTTACTTAATTATTTCCTGCATTCAGATTAACACTGGGTGTGAGAACACCTTCCAAGAAGCTTAGGCCAATTTTTCACTGGGAGATTTTTCCAAGAGAGCAGCTTCGTATAATAGGAACCTAGGTTGGATATCACCTGTCACTTTCAGCCTGGCTTTCAGACATACTTCTGGAATCAGGTCAGTGCTGAAAGACAGGAGAAGGAAATGTGATGTTCAGAGGAAAAAAAACCAAGATATTCCCAGAGCATGAGAATAGGAAAGAGTCGATTGGATGTAACGTGAAGTAATCATTGTGTTGTTATGTGATGTGTCCAGACCACAATATAAATGCAATCAAAGTACAGAAAAGTTAATTGGAAAAGTCTTGAGATGGTTATCAACAATTACCAGCATCATTTCTGTGTTTTTTTTCATTTCCATTTGCTTTAGCTGTGTTGCTGATGGATCTTCTATGGAAAGTTGTTTCATTCAGTTCTCTTTGTAGCAGCATCTATGAAGATAACAGACCAAATAAGGGCAAAAGAAATACAGAATCTGGAAAATAACAATTCTAGAAAGAAAGAAAGAAAAAAAAAAGCTGTAAAATAGCACAACGAAGAAAAGGAAAATAAAAACAAATAGTTAAAAGAGCAACATGCTGAAAGATGGGCAGGGCAGTTCACCATATTTTACCAGGTTTTATTTAGGCCTGAAATGTTAATTTTTCTACCATGAAATTTTCACCTCATTCTTTCTAAAAATCAGAATGAGAAGAAAAATAGTTCATGTTCTAAAAATGGATCTACGTATTTTGTCAGACAGGAGACTGATGAGCATTATGCAGTGGGATGAACTAGAGATTTCTTGAGATCCATTCCAACTCTACCTCCTACAATTCCAAGATAAAGCAAAAAGTTATCATAGGCAGATACATAGCTGACAAAAATAACTGATCAGGTTGAACAAATGTGAGACACAAGATTTTTTTCATAGAACTCTTAAGAAAATACTATATACAGGATTTATATTGTGACAGAATGATCTCAGTGATTTTGGTTTATGTTTCAGGATTACTATCTTGCTACACACGAATTGGAACACTTGTTTGTGTTGGATGCTTCCCTTTTAAAAATTCCCCTGTGGCTTCTTTTTTAGATATAAATAAAGTTGGAAAAAATATGTGAAGTGTGGATGAAGGAGAAAAACAACACATCCAGACTCCCTGGTACCAGTCAGTGGTAGGAGATGCCAAAAATAACAAGTTTTACAAACTTAATGCACTAGTCACCTTTTTCAAGAAAACTGTGAGGCAAGAAAAAATGAGTTGAATTCTGCACCTCTCAATAAACAGTTTTCAAACGTCCATAAAACATGGGTATCTTCGATGCAATGAATGAATCCTGTGCTTTTTGTGGCTACAGTCTAAAATACAGCAAAAGGATTTAGACTACAGGAGCTGTGTAGATCCAGAGGTGAGAGGTCCCATCCTGCAACCTAGAAGAAAGTAATCCAATTGTCTTCCTGTTCTGATGAAGACCACTCTAGAAGGACACTGTTCAGACTACTGTGTGCTACAGACATACAATTCTTGATCTGTAGTCTGACCATTGAGCTAAGTAAAAACAAGCCAACAAACAAAAACTATTTTTTCATTCTTATATAAAATGCTTCTGTTAATACTGCAGGAAGGTAATTGCCTGGTTTTGGTATGGCTTTTTGACTTGTCATGAGAGATGGATGTGATAGTAACTAGCAGTCATGTCCCAGCAGTTTCAGACAGCCTTGTAAAGAAGGAGATGCGTCTTTTAAAATGCAAATTACAATAATTACTCAAAACCATGAAGGGAAATGTTTTTTTCCTAAGCACGGTAAACTATTTAGAGTCACCAGCCAGTGGTCTGCAGTAGTTTTGATCCAGCTGATTACCATTTTTCAATATTGCAAATAACTTCTAATTTATTTGTTCTTTAGTGTATTCCTTATCCCTGTGGATAGACAATGCATGGAACATATTTTATCTGCATGACAAGATTTTATGATACTTTTCTGGTGTACATCTCCATGGCTTTTGTGACTGAATTCAATATCCACTTTATGAAGGAGTGTGAAGCAGACTACAGTGAAATCATTTTTATACTAAGTTCTGACACACATATTTCTTCACTAGTATAGCTACTTAATCAACCTAGAAATGCAGTGATCACTGAATAATCTGGGTTTGCAATTAGCCACCAGAGGGAGTTTACCTAGCTCCACATCTAGCACAAATACTCTGCAATCTCAGGAAGAGAAGAAAAAGGAAGGAAGGGAGGAAGGAATATTTCTGATCATAAATTTTAAAACACAGTCTGATCATGCATCTGTGACACATGAGAACATGAGTGGCAACCCTAAAGTATGTTCTAGGTATAATCTGTGTTTCCAGCTGTGTTTTAGGCACTTAAGTTAGAAAAGGAAGTCTTCTAGTTTATTGACTTCATCAAGTATTGTGCTGCTTCTGCCAGCTTTGACATGTCTGGGAAAAAAAATTTAATACACTGTTTTCCTTTGAGGAAAAAAAGTTCAAAATCCTTTGACTGAAACTGATGATTTTTTCCAGAAATAACATGCTCATCTAAAATAATAGGTTCCATATCAGAATATGGACTTAGCAGACAAAAATGTGTTCTTGGCAATAATGAAGAACAAAAAGATCACTGGTCCAAAACAGCACGTGTTTTCATTTTTTATACTTCAGATTAAATAACAGTGTGAGAATTTCCTAACTCAACGTTTTATGCTTAAAATTTTTTAAGAGAAATGGCTTCTTAGTAACATTTGTTCTCCAAACCAAAAAACTTAACAATCCATTCCTGCCATACTGAGGTCATAATTTCAAATCCACTAATGTTTTCAATTTGATTTCATTCTGATATTCTAGTATTTGGATCCAGAAAGCAGGACTTAGCTGGTATTTAAGTTTTTTGTCCATCAGTGTGTCACAGAAGACTTTCATTTCCTCTAAGTTTTAAATGGCTTAAATCAAAATATATTAGTCCCAGAAAAAAAAAAAAAAAAAAAAAGAACTGTATCCCTTGTAGCATTCAAAGAGGTTATATTAACTGCAGTCTTCTCTTGGTATGCATAAATAGCTTAGATCACACAGAACGATGAAGATATATCATACATTCATAATTCAGCCCTGAACCCCACATTGTCTTAGGGAATGCTGATAATCAAATAAATGGCCACACCTTTATTTACCTGCCCACATCATCACTGTCAGCTTTCAAGGCACCTCCTGGAGGCTTCAGCCTGTACCCAGAGCACACCACCCTGCACCAATGTGTAGAAGGTAGGGTGTGCTAGCACAGTCTTTAAGTCCTCCCAGAACCACGATGATACGGAAGTCCATCTGGCATATGGCTTATCCTCAGCCCACTCCTCTCTGGGCAGAACAAACCAAGGGACAGCAGCCCTCCCTCTTCCTTAGTTGCCAGCTGCATGCTCCTGCCCAGGTGCTGTTGCATCTCCTTGCAGGGGACGGCAGTAGTGGCCAGGACCCAAGCAGAGTGGCCTTGTGTGCACTTTCTGGCCCAAGCCCCTGCAGGCAACATCAGCCTCTCCATCAGAAAGAATCTGTGTTGTCACTGCATGGCGGTGCTTCATCCTCTCCTACCCAGAGGCAGTGCTGCTCTCACCTGGGGAGGTGCTGGGCTCCCTCTGCTCCAGGCAGCTGATGACAGTAGCAGTATCTCCTACTGTCCCAAGAGCCCCAATACAATTTTTTGTCCATGACAGAAGCAGGCACTTTCCCAGCAGGTGCCTGTTGCTGGCACAGCAGTGGTTGCTTTTAGGCAGTTCTGACTGGTCCTGGGGCTGCGAGGTTAGAATCTGTGGTCACCCGTCTAGCTACACACCTATGCAAAGCAGAGGTTTGTATGCACAGCATTCTTGTCTATAGTGCTGACAAACCTGAGGCAAATGTAGGAACAGCAAATGAGAACAGAGGTCCTACCACAACCACTAAAATAATGATCCTCCCACACAATAAAACAGAGGGTAAGGGGAGTTGGAATTTGATGATACTTGGGGTCCCTTCCAACCCAAGCCATCCTATGATTCTATGATTCCGCATCTCATCAAACAGAACATTTATATTCTAAAACAAGAAGTTTAATTAAACTTATAAATATGTAACTTGGATTAAGTGTGGGTGACACTAAACATTAAGTCTAAGCCCTTTTCATCATTTCATCATTTTATAGATAAAAATGTATTGCAGCTGAATAATAATTTAATCATTGTACATAACAAAGTACACATTCTCTAAGCATGGATATTAATTCAGAGGTATTGTTCCAAACTCATCATGCTTTCTTCACCACATTCTCACATGTTCTGCTCATTACTTATTTGTCACGCAAGATCTATTCAATGTTTTTAGCCACATGCTTCTGTCACCAGGTGCACAGAAGCGCCTTCTAGACCACCCAGGTGAAACCAGCCATCCCAATTTAGGCGAAACTGACCCAGGCTGGGTTCTGCCTGGGTTCCAAAGCCAACAACTGACTGCTCGTCTTGGCTGCTCAGCTGAAGGATGAGTGAAGCAACAGCCTTCGCAACAGGAAACAGGACAACAGAAGCAGAGCACAACAATTTCCTCTGCTGCCACAGAGAGAATGCAACTGGATGCATGGTAGAGCACAGCGACCTGTTCAGCACAACGTTCTGCTCACTGCCCACGATCTTCAGCTCCTGCCAGTGGTGGCCAGCACATCCACTTGGCCTACTGGCCAGGCCGTGGCTAGGTCACTGCCGGCTGACACCGCTCTCATAGCTCTGAACTCCTCCTGAATGAGTGCTCCTGCATGACACATTGACCTGATTGATTTATGACGAGAAAGGTGGGCATGTTTGTTGGAGAAGATTCTTCAAAATAATTCAAAGAGCCTAAATATCTTGAAGTAATTAATTCCACAGAATGGCTGTGTTTGTCGTTCTGGATAGGTCAGCTTGTCAGCTATTAATGGCCTATTTTCTTATCACCAGGCAGGAACTGGGAGGTTACTTTTCCTTCTTCCATGTTAATCTACAGAACTGCAAACAAGAAGGGGATATATCAGTCCATTATCATTACGCTAATGCATCAGTAGCAGACACAGGAAGAGTGCTCAGTGATCTCTAGGGAAAACAAAAGTTTTTATTATATGCTAAGAAATTTTATGCAATTATACATTGTAATACTTTGACACACTCAGACAGAATTTATGAATAACACTTTAACTTCTTATTAATTTTTTCCTGAACAGGTTAAGTGATTGTACTAGTTAGCCTGCTGGAAGTATTGTACTGTATCATTTATTCTATTGACATGAGGTGCTTGAAACCGTTTTTTGACATGCACAGCACTAGGTTAATCAAAGCAAACAAATTACACTCTAGAATACAGCATATAACCTACATAAGCAGAAGATTAAAAAACAACATGCACTAAGTTTATAGCTAAATTTCTCGCTTACATAGGTCAAGTACTGATAGAATTCCTTCAAAGACATCAAGTGAATCTCAACAATTTGTTTTTGAAGCTCCCATCTCTGTGTCAATGGACTCCTCACTATCTTAGGACTGCCTTGTTCCTCTATGGACTTCTCTGAGCTCATGAAGGAGCTTTCTTACAAACAAACAAACAAACAAACAACAACAAAAAAAACCCATGATAATTTATTTAGACAGCACATTTTTTACTTTCTCGGTGTTCTGGAGAGATGCAACTCTTTTCTCTCTATTTGTTTTTAGTATTTGTTATCTTTTGGAGCACAAACCTGAAAGAAAAAGCTTTTCTAAGCCCAAACCTACTCCTTCACAGAATAAACTTAGTTGGCGCATACTGAAATATAATTTGTAAAAGAAGGACATTGTTGTATGAAATAAAATAAAGAAAATATACGTATTAATGCTCTTATGGCTGCAGTGCCGGGTTATTCTTTTGTATTGCTTCCCTGTTACTTACAGGTCAAGGCATAATCAACATTAAATTGATAAACTAATTGTTATAACAGCGAGAGACAGCGCTATTTGGTGGAAATCAATTATGTTAGAAGTTTTTCATTTTTCCTACTTATCTTTCACCTGGTCTGGTCATAATGTAGACAGATGCCCCAAGTCAGTTTACAGCAAAATTGTAAATGATGCAAATTACAGCTGCATTTGGGCTGTGGAACTTTGAAATAAAGCAAATACTGTTTCATGCATGCTCAGTGTGCGATGAAAAATGCCTCTCACATGCCACTATGTTACATGTTTCCAAAGAGGAAAAAAATTTAAGAGGTCTAGAGATTATGCTCTGAAAAAAAATGACTAGAGACATTTGAAATGACCTTTTCTGGCACCTCCTTCTCTTAACCCACACAAAAGCAAATATTTTGATAGATATTTTAAAGTTTCAGTATGTTTTCTTATTTTCTTTAATTGTGAGGATCTGGGGTTTTTTGTTTGTTTTGTATTATTATTTATTATTATTATTTTTTTTTAAGCAGCAGGAGTACACAAGCCAGTGTATGTCTGGAGGGGAGGGAAGTCCATTTTTGGCAAACTAATTTTGGACAGAATATTATCATTAGTATTTTGAGTCTGGTTAATGTTACAGTCACTTTATAATTTTTATGATGATAGATACCATAATCAGCCAACAAGCTGCGTTTAAGATTAAGGCTCAATACTTCAGAGGATTTACAATCTAGGATATATATGTATGCTGTGAATGAGATTTCCTCACGTAACTGCAGCAGTCCTAAAGTTAAGCATCTATGTATGCATTTGTGTAATCATCCTCTATGCAGTGGAAATAGGCACTGAACACACAATTCATCGTAATGCAGCAGTTTAAGACAGGTAGGATCGCAGAGGAATTATCTTTTATTTTGATTCCCTCTTCCTACTGCCTATAAATTGAGCTGAATACATTACAGTAGATTCCTGCCTTTTAGAAAGCTAAAGACAGCTAACTCCTATATATATATGAAAACGCTGATGGAGAACTGAAATGCAGGTTTTTGGAGCTGTGAGTTGGATACGTGCATTCTTAAAATTCCAGCAGTAGTGTCAGAGAACAGAACTGTTTTCTCAGTTTCTGCTTTGAAATCAAACTGAAATACCTCAGTTCACCCACACACAACAAGTTGAGAAGTGCAAACTCCTTTAAAGCACTGAGCTTCTATATAAGGGCAGATGCAACACCTCCTTCCTTTTGCATATGTGTAATCACAACAGAGGAACCGCTGGGACTATAAACCTATTCCTCCCCAAAGCTCTTTGAAGAGTTTATTGGCAGCTGCCCTTGCAATGGTTTCAAAGACTTTTCACTCCTGAGAACGTACCAAATACTTTGTAGCATAATTCCTTATCTATCCTAAAGAACTGGTTGCAATTTTTGTCCTTGCTTCTTACACACATTTTATCAATGGATGAATTAGCAAGCAGCGTAGTTTAATATTATAATAGCATAGACTGTCCTTACAAGAGAAATCTTGTAAACTTTAAAACCTGGGTTGGTTGGTTTCTACAGTAACAACTGAAAACTCTCTGTCACCTTGGGATACAGCAAGGCCACCAGTGCTGTAATCCCACAGCATTAGTACTTGGGAACTGGCAGATGTATCTACGTATCATAGCCAGGCCTTTGTGCCAAGAAAATGAAAATAAAACTTCCTTCCCAAAGGCTCACACTGCCAGGGTTTATGTCTATGGTGGGGGACTGGGAGGTGACATATTTTTGTTGCATGTCACTCATTTTCTTCCTCACTGACGTTTTCTCTATCTTCAGCCTCAGGTTCTCACAAAAAAGCTTCCTCTTAATTCAAATTATTCCCTATTCCCCCTACAAAGCTTCCAAACTGAGACTGGCCACAGAAGTCTATCTTTTTGAAACCTTCTTCAGCTACCAAGTGATAACACAAAACTATTTTGAGCTCTCATCTAAGTCCTACACTAGATGGGGATAGTACCACTGGCTGAAAAGTGTACAGTGAGATGCAGCTCTGATTGCATTAATTTTTTAATTAAGCATGCATTTTTCAGCAGATTATTTCTTTTTCTCCTAAAAACCTAACACTTGCAAATGGATTGCTGTTGTTTTTTCTGAAACTGTTTTCACTAGGGTTCTGACCCTAATGTTCTCACATGGTTAATTTTTTATTGTACTGGGCTGCTGGTGAACAAATAACTACTCAGCATTTAGGCTGCACTACTGTGAACTTCTCGCTTTCCTTTATGTAATTAGGACTATGCTTCTCTCTACTAAAGGGGCCATAAACAGAAGGCTGGAGAAGTGTAAGCTTCAGGCAAGTGCCTATGACACTTCTAAATGTTGTCCTGCCTTCAACTATTCTAGAGCTTTGGAGACAGATTTCTTCTACATTGGCACAGAATGCCTCAGGTCTACTACTTGCTAACCACATCTTTACATTTCTTTTCAGCATGACTAGCTTTGAGAGGCACTGATCAGTGAATCCCAAAGCAAATCAAGTTATCTCAGAAGCTGCTGTGTATTTCTCATCATGCTCTCAGAGTCGGGTTTGGATGTAAGGCTATTAGTATTAAAATAAAAACAAATATATGCTAAAAGGCATTCTGTCTCCTGTAAAGCATAAACAGTGGAGAACAATCATGACTGCAGATAAATGATAAATGTATATCATGGTAACCAAGGTTTCCCACTCAGTTCTTAGCTGCCATAAGTGTTTTTGAAGGTGGAAAAAATAAATTCCTGTTCTTCTGGATAATTTTACGGTTTTAATAAGGAAAAAGCACCCAGCTAACATTAGTAGAAATTCATATTTTAATCTAATACATCAATAAATGAAAGGGAAAACCGAAATTCCAGTTGCATTAATTGACTGAAGGCAGTACCTGTGGCTATTCCAATGGTGAATTAAACGTCTGAGTTGTTACAAACTTGTTTCACTTGCATAACAATTGTTTGTTTCTAATAAATGAAAAACACTGGCTACCCATTGGCAAAGAATAAGACAAAGGTGCCAGAATAAATTAATTTTTTGTAAAATATGCAATTAACTACTCAGATGGAAAGATGGTATATGCCTCACAGAAGAACAGTCATCACGATCAGAAGTGTAATGTCCATTTGGCTAACTGGATGAGTGGGTACAAGTGTCACATACACAGATTTTGTAAATATTTGTGTTTTAATTTTGCTTAGGAAGGGTGACTCAGTGCAGTGCTTTAATACTGCAAGCAAGTGTAGGCTCTGTATAGCACATTATTCCTTTTTTAATATTTTCTAAATGGAAAAAATAAAATCTCTGAAATTCATGGACTCAAATTGTAAGCACTCTAGTGGTTATTGTTCCCTTACTGCACTTATCCATTTCCTTACAATACCACTTAGCGAGGAAACAGTCTTAAAGCATTTCTTGAACATTTATCTACTGTGACTTTTTCATAAGGAAGCTAATGGAGCAGTATTTGCAACCTAATATAGAGTTGGAACAAAACTCATGAGAAAATAGTGCTTCAGAAGGATGCACCGAATGAAAGGCAGCGGTGGTCTATCACAGGCCTGATATGATTTAATATTCTCTTAAATGATGGAATGGGGACAGTGCTTATGATATTTGCATTATATTTCCAAACAAGTGAAGCATAGCAAAATGATTCAAAATTGTCAAAACAGATTGGAGAAAATGTCAGTAAAAGGAAAGACAAAACTCAGCAAGCAATGTGAGATTTTATTCCATAGTCTGAGTAAGCCACATTATGGATAAATAATGAGGCTGAGTATCAGTTCTGAATAAGATCACAACAAAAGGCATGCTAGCAGTGCCATATTGTTACCAAAAAAATGTTTCAACACCAGGGTGCACGAGAGCCATTGAGTTTTAGGTTAGCATGAGGAAAATGGTTTCTGGAAAAAGATTGCAAAGCACTAAAACAGCTTTCTTGGGGTAGATTTGGAGTCTTCATCCTTGGAGATGATTAAAAATACATCTGACAAACATTTACCAACTGACCAGATCACCACCTGAGACTCACTCCTTCAGCTTTTTTCTTAGTTGTGAGACTCTTTCTGTTTCTTTGATACTTAAGTCATTAAAAAAACATGGGACTGCCATGGCTTTTCCACTGGTACAGTACTTAGGCGAAGCTGTGGAAGTACCTCACGTGTAAGAAGTTACATCAATCTAATACATTTGACTGTAAAACCTTGATTCACATGGCTTAGAACTCTCAACTTTATTGTCTAATGCAGTTGTTTTGGGACAGATGAATTGAAGTATAGAAAGTAGAATAACAAACAGTATTTTACTCATACCTGAATAACATAGCTATTTCAGTCCTTCAGCACCATTGTAGTCTGATTAAGGGAAAGAAAAATAAAGTCCTGACACTGCTGTTTTGTTCATTTTAAAAGCTACCGAAAATCAGCAAGACTATAATCCTCAGTGAACTATATCTCAACGTGATTTTACAGATTGAACCTTTTTATTGTATGACCACTCTCAAGAGTGTTTATGCAGAAGGCAAATTTGAGTCTCCTGGTGAGTAGCCTGATTGCAGAGGCTCACAGAGCCCACAGGTGCTGTAGTAGAGGCAGGAGAGCTGCAGTGAAGAGTCTGTGCTGAGATGTTATTGGCTTGAAAGAATCACTGGATTGTAGGCCAAAAGCAGATATCACCTCTTTTTTGAAGGGTTCTTATCTTCTCTGAAGGCTAATCCAGAAAATATGGGAGCTGTCAAGGGCTTGCAAAATGGTAGGGAGGGACAGAAGAGAGAAGGAAAGAACAAAAGTCCATCGCTAAAGAGCAGTGTGGATAAGGCTGGTACTGGCATATTGAAGTCCACTGCCCAGGCAAAGAAACCATAGAAACGTCAGGTATTCTAGAAAAACACAAATCCCAGCTATCTCAAGTTGGAGATCCAAATTAGCAAGCACCTGTGTTTTACATGTATTTTTCATCCTCTGCTCACTGCCTGTAAAATGGGCAACATAGTCTCATGAGAATACTCTACAGAAAACTTTCTTCAGTCTCTGTGAAATTTAGATTCTGTAGAAAGGAGCCTGTCCCACCCCATTCCCTGATTTATTTTGTCCAGCAAGAAGGCCGTGACTATGACACATTTCACTGACACAGATCAGGTGCACCAGACAATTTATTAAATGCACTCTGAGCAAGCTGCTGCATGTATGATCTATAATCACGGGTATTCTAAGTAAAAAAGTATTAGCCTATGACTATATAATCAGTATTCTGGGGTGGGAAGGGAAGTAAATTAGGGTAGGTAGGGGTAAATTAGGTTGAGTAAGGTTATACGAATTCTGGTGAGGGTAAATTAGGGCAAGAAAGCTGATATGACATGTCTTGTCAACACATCTGTCACAGGATGGTGTCCAAGGGAGTGGGGCTTGCAGGCTGGAGATCTCAGGCTGAGGGGAGCTCTGAATGCTTTCCTCCAGCATCCTGACTTTATACTCCTTTTACATGTGGTTTGCCATGATAAGCAAGGGGTGGGGGCAAACTGCTACAAGGTATGCAAACCAAGATGTAAGCAGGGGTATGAAAAACACATGACTTTGCAAAAAAGCAGAGAATCTTCCATTGGTTCCTTAAGATCCAATTTTCATTTCCTAAAAATACGAGGGATTGTTCCTAGGTTAATCATCACATGGTTTTATGGCCTCCATGTTTTTGCCAGAGGTGGCACTTCCTCTTTTCCTTGCCAATTTCTGGTCATAGCTCAAGCCCCTGGCATGAGTACCAGGCTGCACGTTGTTAGGCATGGATAAAGTGAGAGGAGTGACAGTCGCATAGCTATGGCCTTATCTGGCCTGCATGGCTAGGGGCAGTTCTCATTGGCCAGAGGATGATTACCAGACAAACACACTGTCCCATTCTCCAGTCTTGCACAACCTCTCCCTTTCTTCAACAGGCTATGCTTGGGTCATGAGCCACAGAACCTCACACAGAAGGCTTCAAGGAGGCAAATGATTTTGTGTTTAGAGCAGGCTTGGAACTTCATCTAATAGATGAAGTATGTAGGTAACTGTGGTACTGTAAAGTAAACCAGAGGCAGTGGTACTGCAGTCAGTGCTCCCTGGGAAGAAGGCTCCTATGGAAGTGTTGCTATGTAACTACACAATTAAAGAAGGCACAGTACATATACACAGCAGGTTGAACCAAACTCCACAGGTAAACTTTGTCTCAGCAGTTCTACTGATCGGGTTCTTGACTTTCCAGCCTTAATAGCTCTGTCATGTAGTGTTAGGCAGATCTACTGGCTGCAAAGGACAGGCTGGCTGCAGTTTCCATTAGCATGCATGCGTAGCCTTCTCTCCTTCCCTTTGCATTCTGATTTTGTAGCATGAGTGAGTTAGAGCTGACCACTATTATGTGTTGTTGAAGGATGCACATCCTAGAACCTCCGTCAACTGGGATGAGGCCTACCTTTAAATCCAGCTTGGTTTTTTTTTTAGTAATAAATCACTATCTCCTTGTCCATTATATGTTTTGCAGTCATCACAGGTTTTCTTGTAGCATTAGTGGTTTTCACAGTTATTGTTCATTGCTGGCAAAAATGCATAGCTAATGGCTGTGACTATGCTGGAAAACAGTATTTTGTAACCGAGAATTTGCTCTGTCAAATGGTACCATAACCACACAAGCGTTAAAGGCACAGGTGTGAATCCTGATGAAGTTAGAAAAGTAGTCAGAGTCTAAGAGTAGTAGTCAGAATCACCAGAGTAGATTACTTTTGGAGATTAACTCTCACAGAGTAAATGTTATGGAAGCCCTCAAAGATTAGAGTCCTACACTGGGGAGGAACAACCGTAGGCACCAGTACAGGCTGGAGGCTGGCAAACTGGGAAGGATTTCTGAGGAAAAGGACGAGGGACTCCTGGTGGGCAACGAGCCAGCACCGCTCTGCTAAAGGCACGCCCGATCCCGCCCAACACGAGCCAGAACCACCCGCACAAGCGCACGGGCCGGACCCGACGGCAGCTCCCGACCGCTCGCTCCCAGCCCGGCGCGCTCCCGCTCCCCCGTCACGTGCCGAGGGGCGGGGCGGGCGTCACGTGAGCGCGGGCGGCAGGGCTGGAGGGAAGATGGCGGCGGAAAGGGAGCCTCCGCCGATGGGGGAGGCACGACCCGCCGAGCTGGAGGAGCTGGAGGACGGCGAGGACCTCTTCACCAGCACCGTGTCCACGCTGGAGGTGAGAGCCCGGCCTCTGCCCGCCCGGCGCTGCCTGTCACTGCGGTACCCTGCCGGGCCCCCTGGCCCGGCTCGGCCCGGCCCTGCCGCGGGAGCGGCTCCTCCTCCCGGCCCTGACCTGTCCTCGCACTGGCCGCGGGGCTCCGCTGCTCCCCGAGAACCCTCCCGTGCCAAAAAAAAAAAAAAAAAAAAAAAAAGACAGAACCCACTTCTTCCGTCCCGCCGCCCTCCCGCGCCGCCAGGGCAGTGCATGCAGCTCTGCCCCGCTGCCCGCAGCCCTCCCGCTGCCGCCGCCGTTCCCTGGGCGCTGCCGGCCCCCAGCTGCGCTCCGAGTCTCGCCCTGCTCCCGCGGCCTCGCGCGGCTCCGCGCTCTGCCCAGCTCCGGGCGGCTGGTGGAGCGAGGGGCACGGAACCCGTGGCGGGGTTGGGCCCCGCGCGGTGCCAGATCTCTGTCAGGAGGTAATAAATGGGGAAAAAAAACAGCCTTCCAGCGGCTGCGTAGACGCTTCCTCGTTCTGAAAACAGCCGGTGTGCCTGCTCACTGAAGCAGGTGCTTTTCTTGCTGTGTCGTAGTTGTGTTCCTCCTTGCCAGTATCTACTGGAAGAACCTTATTCTTCTTGCGTGCAGTTAGGCATACAGAAGTAAAAGTGTTGCTGTGCCTCTCTTCCTGAAGTTTCCTGTCTTTGACCTTTGCAGTAATAGGATCACTGCGTGTTTCTTTGTTCTTTGGCTGTTGCCTGTCCTTAACAAAAATGGGTCAGTATACCAAGTGACTCTTCAGTGTATTTTAAAGATACTTGCCTTTCTTCAAGTTGCTTTTCTTTTTGTAGATGCATCACCTGGGCAATGGCAGGAAAAAGATGTGTGGAATCATGCCATGAAGGAATAATGAATAATGTCAACCTGCAGTTGATGTAATTGTATTAGTAGACTTCTGTCCATCTGGGTGTGATGCTGTGTTACTGGAGTCTTTTTCTGTCCTTCTAGAAAGACTGCAGTAAAACATAAGTATCATTTTTAGTGATAAGTCTATTGCGGCTTAAATTCTACACCACGATACAATTAATGCCTAAATCACAGCTACAATGAGAAGTCCTCATCTTTATAATTAAATGTAGTTACTAAAAATGTCTATAACGTGAACCTGGCAAAAAAAAATGCAGTTTCCATTGAGCAGCTTGGTTGACAGTTCTGTTGTGCTGCTTCAGTTTTGTATGCAGTTTATTTGGAGAAAAGTAGCTAAGTAGAAAAGGGAAGCCTCTTTGCTTAAAGGGGAGCTTTAAAAAGCTTTGTCAGTAAAGCTTTTTTTGATGTCTGATCAGCTACAGCTTTCAGGGAAGACCATCACTCTTGTGATTTTGTAGCAAATTTGGAAGGAAGAGGTCATGATTCATGAAGGAAGAGAAGTTTGAACTTCTCAGTAGCATGATTCTAAGGAATTTAACTTAAGCATATAGAGCACCTTAGTTTGAAGAGGAACAGTTATCTCACAGTGTGGGCCTGGTTAATCTTCTGTCCTGATGTTTTAATCCTATAAATATTCATGAAGTAGCTGTTTCAGAATGGTAGTGGAAGTTGGATAAAGTAACAACAAAATGGCATCGCGCTCTTCTTTGCGGATCACATACTTGATTGCAGATAACCTGTAGGGTGAGCATCCCAAGGGATGATGAGGTCCAATGCCAATTTACACGAAAATCATATGTGCAAAGGGTTCTTAGCGAGTTTGTCTCAGAGCTCTGCATTTACTTCTGGTATGATTAATTTCTGTTCTTAGCTCCCCTGGGCTTTTTTCTTGCTTTCATTCTCTTTCAAGTGCACAGAAACCATCCTGTTCCTTCCTCTCCTATGATTTGACTGTACACTGGAAAAGCTGTAAAATTGCTAATAAGTCTTCCAAATAGCTTCTACATTAAGAAGTCTCTTAGAAAACGCATATTCGTTCATTTAAGTTTGTTCTGACAAAATATAAATTTAATGTATATTATGAGCAGTAAATATGAAATACTTAAATGCAATTTATAAGGAAGGCTCACTAACTTTATTGACTAATCAAATGGAGTCTTGTTTAATTCAGGCTGATTTCTCTGAAGAGAAAGAAGCTGAGCTTAAGCCTTCTTTATGCATATACTGAAAGTTAATGTCTCACATTAAACCCTCTTAATTCTAGAATGTAAACTGTTAAAACATCACACCGAGCTGTAACATCTGGAAATTCTAGGGTGTAGCAGGAGAATGTTCTAGGGCTTGAAAAGTTGCTGCGTTGGAGTTAATGGGAACACTTCCCTTCCTGTGAAAACTGGACTTGAAAACTCTGGGCAGCTGTCTGAGCAACAGCTTGTGTAAGCTGGTAGAGTGCTCATTTCCTTGTCAGACATCCTCAGTGCCCCTGAGCAGTAGAATGGTTCTTGAGTTTTCATTGTGCCAATGCTATTGTAATGCCTCATGGAATATCTCCCATTAAATTCATGATCACAGGGCAGTCTCCCTTTAGCTGCCACAGTTGCTCTCATCAATGAAAACAGCCACAATAAATTGGACAAACGCTCTGTCTAGGACAATATTGTATTTCATGCGGTAGTCAGTGGTGTGTGCTGTGTGAAGAATGTTACTGATGACTTTTTGTGTTTGTGCTTATCTGCAGTACGGTCTCAGCTGCTGTTTTTGTGTAGCTCAAGGACCAAGGTGCCCTAGGTAGCATTGTAATATTAATAATCCTCCATGGATTTACTTCGTTTCTCAGTTTTCAGGGTTCTTTTTTTTTTTTTTTTTAAAAAAAAAACTTCTGTAAAGCAGGTTCCATGTGAACTTGTAGCTAAGCTCTCACCTACTCATTTCAGTTGATTTTTATATTTCACTTTTTTTCTATTATTGGATAAATGCATTGAGACACATTAAAACAATGAGTAGATGTGGTAATCTGTCAAGGACTGTCGTTTAGATCAGGATGTGTATGTAATCTCATCACCAGTTTGTTTATGTCTAAGACCTACATTTGTGTGGTTTGTTTTTTTTTGTATAGAGGGCAAAATATTAAATACGTATCCAGATATCTTTATTGTTGTGTGTTTAATTTAACAGAGACAATTAAGTTTAAGCTGTAGTGACCTCAATAAAATATCTGACAGCAAAATATTAAGTTCTGGGATGTTGTATTGTATCATTGCAGAAGACAAAGTCTGCGTTCAAGATTAATTGGTGTAATTCTACTGGAAGTATGTCTTGCTCCTTGGTGTTAAATCGACTCTATGATGGAAGCATGTAGTAGTTTATTCTGGTATGACTGTTTGTGTCCTCTTTCTTTCCACTGAGGATCTCACTGTCCTACCTTTGTCTTTATTTTGTTTAACCATGCAATGATTTGTGAACTTCTGTCAATGCTGTTTCAGTGAAAATGATCCAGGTTGCCTCAAACAACTGGAACAGTATGGCACTCTGCTTTTGTCAGCCTGCTATGTTCTGGCCAAAGGAAGCTGGGCAGAATTCAGGCAGCTGGTTAACTTGGTCTGTGGGAGACCCTACGATTGAGAAAACAAATGATTGAACATCTAGGGCTATAACTTCAGCCAACAGAAAATGTGAGAACTTGTTTTTGTGCTTTCCTACGTCAGAGCTATAAAGTTACTCATTTATTGACACTGCAGTGTAACTCACAATGAAAGGGAAGAAATTTGACCTTGTTACTGCTGTTGTAGGTTGGAATGGACCAATAGTCACAAAATTACAATGGTTGGAAGGGACTTCTGGAGATCATATAGTGTTCAACCCCCCTACTTACTACAGCAGGTTCCCCAGTTAGGTTGTAAGTCTTCTCATCAGGAATCTGTTAGAGAACAAGTGAAGCAGAATCTTGAGTGTCCTGCATACCTGAGTGTCCCGAGGTATTTTGGTTATTGGATGCTTCCCTTTCTGCTTAGGAGTCAGACAGCATCTTTACAGACATGTATTTCAGAAAATAAACAGGTTTTTGAATCACAGGCATCAGGTAAGGTTAAAACTTCTCAACAGCTGTGCTGTCTGTGTATGTCTTGTCAGTGAGTTTTTGTTTGTCTTCAGTTTCTTCTCTGATACTTAGATTTTCACTGTTTTATGTATGTGCTAGATTCTCTGACAGCCTTTTTAAAATGTTTTACCTGTACATGATAGGCATAAAAGGACTAAGTTGAGTTGGAGGATTTGGAATAAGCTCTTGTAACTTCCAGCTGTAGCTTGATATTAGTATTGGTGTGGGTGCTGTTGTGTTGGAAAGGCTGAACAGAATAATTAGATGATTAGGCATTACTGATTCTAGTTCTGATAGATTCAGGGCAGTGGCTTTTTGTGTCTTCATAGTTCGCTGAGAACAGCTGTCCTGTTGGAGATAGCTTTTGAGGATAGCAAACAAAATTTTGTTGCAAAACTCAAACAGGCTGGTGCTGTGTCCAAAGTTAATGTTCAGACAGTGAATCATCTTTAAGAAGTTTGTATACACTGTGATTTAAGTTCTCTGTGTTTTTAGATTTTAATACTTTTTCTTTTTTTAATATAAAGAAGGTGTTTAACCCCATCGTTAATTTATTACATCTGAGAATGACAGCGGTTAAAAAATTCCAAAGAGCCCTTGAAAGATTAATCGGCTGGGAAATTTCAGCAAAAGGTTATTTGGAAGGAAAGACGCTTTGCCCAAAAATCATCTTCAGAGTTAAACTTTAATATTTACTATTCTTAAAAACAGAACTTGAGATTATGCAACACATACAAATTTTACGTTATCAGTGGTGCCTCTAGGGTTTGTTTGAGGCATCTCATTTAGGGAATATTTTCTTGTGCTTCGTGGACAGTCCTCTCCCTGCCCTGCTGCCCCCCCCTCTGTGTATGTAGACCAGGATACAGCCAGCCGTCTGGGCTGCATGCGCACACTGCTGGCTCGTGCCCAGCTTTCTGCCCACCAGGAGCCCAAGTCCTTCTCTGTAGTGCTGCTCTCAAGGAGTTCATTTCTGTCTGTACCTATATCTGGGATTGCCCCAGCCCAGGTGCAACACCTTGCATCTCATCACTGAACCTCATTAGATGTGTGCTCACTTCTCAAGCCTGTTTAGGTCCCTCTGGATGGCATCCCTTCCTTCTGTTGTATCAGCTGCACCACTCAGCTTGGTCTCATCAGCAAACTTACTGAGGCTGCGCCTGTTCCCACTGTCTCCATTGTTGACAAAGATGTTGAAGAGCACTAGTCCCAAGACAGACGCCTGGGGGACACCACTTGTCACCGGCCTCTACCTGGTCATAGAGCCATTGTTCACAACCCTCTGCCTGTGACCATCCAGCTAATTTTTTATCCACTGAGTAGTCCAGCCTTCAAATTCATGTCTCCCAAATTCAGAGATATTCTTTCTTGAATAGCAGCGTGGACAGAATCCCAGCTCGGTATTAGAAAATGATCTGTAATCCTACCAGGGCATGGTGCCATCTTTCCATCTGTTTATGTCTACTCCTGAAAAGACTCTTTACTTCAAAGTTGGAAGACCTGGGTTAAGTCTTCTGGTTATCTTGTTGATTTAGGCACGTAAATGTTTTCTTACTATGCCATGTGTGAATCAGGTTCAAGAGTTCAAGGTGTATTTTTTTCTCTGCTAGGGTTCCTATTTGTAATTAGGATCCAAGTATAGTGAAAAACAATCATCAATAAGCAAAAGAGCTATCTCAGATAATACGAGATTAGGGGAATGCCTTGAAGATGTGAACATTCTTCAGTGATTTTTTTTTTCCACTGTTCTTTAATCAGGAGCACAATTAAGGGATAAAGCTGAATACCATCTGCTGCATGCACCAAGTGTTCAGGGAGGCTTGGCCATTTTACAGCTGTTTCTCATGGTGATGAGCTGGCAAAAATGAACTATATATGATTCTGCATCTCTGCTAGGGTGGAGTACCCACTTCATGCTGAACCTCAGATCTGTAAATATACAAATGGGGCTTTACTCAAAGTTGAGCTTCAGCAGAACTGTTTTGGAATGAGTAATTGTGCAGAATTGCTTTTGCTGGTAAAACTTTGAATTGCTTGATCCTCACAGGGAAATCAAGCTTTTCCTTGCTCTGCTTTCACAGTTGAGGTGGACAATCCTGAACTTGCAGCTGTGTGCAGCCCTACACAGAGATAAGCTGTTTCTTCTGGAACATGTTACTTGCAAAGGTCAACACTTAAGTAATTTGAGAACTCCCATGTGATGCAAACTATCTGTACTATCATTTGTAGAATAACAAAGCATGTCAAGAGATAAAGCTATTTTTAAATTTCCTAGTTTGTTTCCTCTAAGATAGTTATGTCTTGTGATATAACTGGGGATCGTGCTTTAGAGTATAAAGAAATACAATTTCATTACCTCGTGGTACTGTATTTTCTGTGGGATCATTTGGGAATGGATGTAGTATGAGGTGAGAAGTATTTGTATGTCTGGTGAACTGCTTGCTTCTAAGCTTATAAACTCAACTTCCTACTGCTTCTGCATTGACCTTCCTTGTAGGCCCTGGGGTGGAGTCCAGCAAGCATTTTGAAAGGCTACTCCTTTTGCTGCATATAACTTTGTGTTTTTTGTTTGTTTCCCTCCAGTATATTTGGGCTTCTCAGAGAGTGGCAGCCTGTGGCAAAGGAATATAATCTCTGTTGTTTGAACAAAACTGTTCCTCCTTGCAGTAGTAATAGGATTTACATCTAAATGAATGCAAATTTTCTGACATTTTTGGATTTTCTTTCACTTTCTTCTGACTTCAGTAGGCAAAAGCTTGAGCTAACACCTTTCCAGATCAAGAGAGAATTGGTTTTGTATGTCCTGTGAAGAGCAATTTTATGCTATTTTTTTTTTATTTTTTTCTGTCAGGGCCTCTACAGCTCCTTCCTTACTTCCTCTGACTGCAATTTCAGATGACTGTGATTTGGATTGATTTAGGGGCCAGGATCTAACTCTGTGCTGCTTGAATTAAAGCAACAGTTCTGCATGTCATGTCAGAACATCTACTCTTCTTGGAGAGCCAGCTATGAGGAAGACCTCTCCCTTAGGACTACGGGCTGTACTATGTTAATGAATGTGCAATATGTAATCTGGACATATTATTTCAGTGTTTTTGTATTGTTTTTCACGGTTGTTTTCTTTTAATCTTTTGGCATTTGTTGAAGTGTGACCTGAAACCTCTCATATCTGTTTTGAATTCTGATCCTCAGCAAAAGCTAGGAAGCAAGTAATGGCACAATTTACAGGCACCCCTTGTGAAGTGCACACATTCATGAGCAGATACGCTGTTGCTGAAAACTCCTTAAGTAGATATCTTTGATAAAACTGCAGGAAGTGAGTTTTTCAAATTTTCTAGTGCTATTGAAATAACTGTGGTTGATACTTACTGAATAGGATCTGGTAATAGAAGCAGTGATCTTCAGTTGAAAGTAATTTGTTTTCTGAGAAAGCTATACATTTGGTACCCCAGTATTGATTCTGTTTTCCTGAGTGTCTTCCTTTTCACAGGGCAATTTCTAGTCTTCAGTGATTTAAAAAACAAACAAAAAAGACCCACAAAACTTACAACTGTGGCAGGCATAGCCTTCCTGTCAGTACAATGTGATCCTCTGTAGCAATAATTCCCTAATTCAACCTGTAGCAAAGATACCAAAACTGTCTTCGGCTGCAAGCAGGGTCGAGATCTAGCAACATCAACTTCCTCTTTTAAAAATCTTTGAAAAATTGGTATAGAGAACTTGGAAGATATGATTATTAAGTTTTTCTACATACACATCCACATCTAAATATAAGCCTTATATTATGAGCCTGAAAAGGAGCTCAGTAATCAAATTACATTCAGCAATACTGATAAACTTATCCTTGATACTTCTGTAGGCTTTTGTTTCGTGTTACTTAAATTTGAGGAAATGAGTAACTTTTTTTCTCCCCCAAAAAAGAAATGGAGAGCTGTTGACTAGCTCATATCCTTTGTTCATTGTTATTACACTAGGAGGCGGAAATGGAAATAGCTGACATGGTTTCCTTTCTGTACATTTTTCCTTGTTTCTTTGCAATGAAAGAATGTTTGTTGCAGTAATTCCTACATGCTGACACATGGCAACTAATCGTACATCATTTATTTTTACTTCTTTTGTTGTTGTTTTTTAACAGTCAAGTCCTTCATCTCCAGAGCCAGCAAGTCTTCCAGCAGAAGATCTCAGCACAAACTCCAATGGTCCAAAGCCAGCAGAAATCATGATAGATGATGATAGAGAAGATCTTTTTGCTGGTAATTACTTTTTTCTTCTAGTGTGTCTGTGTAAACTCTTTTGCTCTTGGACTTTAAAGACTGTGCTTTTCTGGGGAGGAGAGTTAATGCTTTCTCACCCTATTTAAAGTCATTTTCATTGCTGGGCTGTAAGGAAATTTGAAGCAATACCCTTTTAATGGAAACTTCAATTTTAATTTTATGTAATTTGATATTATAGCCAATTTTAACCATTGCTTATCACGTCAAAGGTGCACTTCCTGGAAAGTTCATTAAGTAATGAATTAATACATTTGAGTATTAGCAGTGTCACTAGCCTTCATCAACATTCTTTACTGGATTCACCAGTCGTATTGATTTCAAGTCGTGTGATCTTCTGAAATACACTGTTAAATTTCTGAACTTGAAAATTGGCATAAGGAATAATACAGTAATAAGGAAGAGGAAACAAGTTTCTTCTTTGCTCAGATTTGTATGTTCTGTAGTTGCTAACACATCTTGATACTGATAATATACTGATAGTACATAGTAAAACTTTCAGTGTAGCCTTTCAGTTTGAACTGAGAAGATGTTACCTTGTTTATTAGCTAAAACAAAGTGATATATGACTTCTCTGGATTAGATGAGTTATGTTCAAATTTCATTGATTAAATTAGAACTGGACTTCTTTTCAACCGAATTTGCATGTGTTGTCTCAGGAGTAAACACTTCTGTTACACTCTTGATGATATATATTTTCTGTGGAGTAACAGATAAGAATTATTCTTATATTGAATAAATGGCATCTGGGGAAACATATTAAATATAAAAGTTTAATTTCCTTAATTTGACAGTGATTTACAGCTTTTTCATGTGGGACTCTAGCATCTGTTAAATCTTTTTAGTAGGTATCAGTTTCTTGATAGTGTGTACTGAGACTGCACAAAGTGGTAGCAGTAACATGTTTAACTGATGTCAATACAGTATTGTTACATAACTAACAGTGTTCAAATTAGTGTGTGCTTGTAGAATCATGGCTTAAGTTGCATTCTTGTTTTCTGCTTAATAACTATACGTAAGTTGTTCTGGTCATTTTCCAGTTATCAATAAAGATAGTTAGGATCATAATACAAGCCAGAAAGTATTTCCTTTTTTACAAGACTCTTTTATTATTGTAATTAAAAGGTAACAAGGTGACGTATAGGAGTTTGTACCATTTCAGCAGTGTTTGATTTTTATTTCTGTTACTTGGCAGTACCGTGTGTTTCGAGAAAGATGTATGAAAGTTTTGATAAATAATCAGTCAATGGACAACACTTAGTTCTACTACTTCATTAATCAGTCACTACTTCAGTATTGGTTTTCTGCTGTCTTAACATGGTTTATGGTTTCTGTCACAAATAGAGGTTTAGGAGTGTTTACTGTTCAGGAGTGGAGGTGTAACACTGGGAGTATTTTATGTACATCAAGAGATGGTTATGCTTGCTCTTCTCAGCAGTAACACTTTCCCTGCTACTACTTGGTGAGTGAGTCAGTTGGCAGTCTGTTTTGAATAGAGTCCTAATTTAATCTCATGGATTCCCTGATACAACCGTCTGAAAATAAGTTCTGGACTTGTTTTTTATAGATAGCTGTATACACAAGCCTGTTATATTTATTCTGAACTTACCAAATTTATATTTGCATGTGTTTGAATTTTTATTTACTTATGACAGTATTAGAATATATTGACTAATTTGTTGACTCTCTGAAACTATTTTAAGATAAATAGAGAGTAAAAAAAACAGAAGGGCTTTCCTAGTTCTGTTGTATTTTTGTTACCTAATTTTATGACTTGAAGGGACTAGCAGCACTTCAGGAATGGAGCTTTCTAGAGCTAGTAATTTGTACAGTATATAAAGGCAATCTTTTGTAGCTGCAGAGCCATCTGGAATGGATATATTTTAGGAAAGCCAATTCTCATTGGGCTGGATAATATAAAAGAGGAAGGTGGCTGGATTAAATATTGATGGGAACCTGACAGAAGGAACAAGCGTTAGTTGCCAGATTGTTCCAACTGAAGTGCATGCAGTGAGAGAGCAAGTGAAACTGATTTAATGAGTTTGAGTTTTTCTGTGGAAGACATTCTTTTAAATGCATATGGCATTGAACTGAAAGCACCTGACATACTGCATGTCTAACACAACTAAAACTAGTTTATGAAAGGCAGTTTATGGACAGACTGAGGATAGTATGGACTCTGTGGAGTCTCAAACAGGGAAGAGCAATTTATGGTGTGTAGGACAGATTTGCAGCATCTTGTTCTGAAACAGGAAGTTTCCATAATATAGTTGTATCCTTGTGATGGAGTTCTAGCTTTGTATCACTGTCAGCATGGGAGTTCTAAAAAAAAAAAGTCAACTTTGTGTTCAGGTGCTGTACTCGCACAAGTATAATTACTTTTTTCTTTCTAAGGACCATTTTGCTAGACAGTGATGTAAGTCCAACCCTTCAATAGAAGCAATATGATAAGGATGCGTGAGGGATCTGCTTTTGGTTTGATCATGTAAGACTTAATTTCTCTGGAAGCAAGACCTAGTTAAAATATGAGTGTGACTGAGTTTTTGTTTCCTTCAGTGTGTTGAAATTCCAGAGAAATGTATCTGCCTAGCCTACAGGAACAAATTAACTGGAGAGGAAAATAATGAAATTCTGTGTTTTATAACTTATGTTGTTCCTTCATATTGAATTATTAGATATTATAACATCCAGGTAAAGGAGGTGCTGTGGATGGCTCCTGAGAGGAAAGACTGGCTCTTTGGGAGTATAAACAATCACAGTTTTGCAGCCGAATTTGTAAAAATATGGAGATGTTTCTTCCCTAGCTCCTGTGGGCTTGAAGGTATTTTTTTCATTATCCAACAAATAATGAAACCTTAAAAAAAGATGACAGAGTAAACTGTGATTTCCTATTCTGTGTTGATGTAAGTCAGAATCTGGGATATTTTTTTTCAGACTTTTTTGACTGTGCTTACAGCTTCTTTGCTATCATGTTTCTGGGGCAGATAGATACAGGAAATTATCTGAAATAATGTTTTTCGTTATTCCTTACCTTGTCTCTGCTGACTCATAAGTTCTAATTAAAACTGGGCTGTAAAGGTAGAAGAAAATGAGTTTTCAATCTGCTGTTGAAGACTAGTAGACTTTGCTGCCGCATTCATGAGTATTGTGTTTCTTGGCTCTGCAAATAAACTGCCTTGCTAAACTCATTTAAGCACTTTCATGATTCGTATAGAAGTCACTGTGTTGTTTATTTGACCAAAAATGAGTTACTTTATGTTGGCCTGTAGACCTCTTTCATGTGTGGAGCATTATGGTCAGTACCTCAAATCATTTCTTATCAGCGATATTTTTAAGAGCTTTGAGGTGTGTCTGTAAAAACTGTCCATCCGTAAGCTTCTACCGTAGAGTAAGTAACCAGATCATGAATTTGTGTTTGAAATATTGGCCTCCAGTTCTGCAAGTAGCTGCTGGACATAGTTGTCTATGCCTTCTGCCTCCAGTTCTCATAGATGAGCAAAGCTGTTAAGTTACACCAATTCTATGTCACTGTTTACAGGGAAAAAAAAGAAAATTAAAATTTTTCCACTCTGAAAGCTGGGAATTGATCCTCTTAAGCAAGAATCTAACTTCTTGGCCCTGAGGAAAAATTGGTGCATTTTTGTGGGAAGTTTTTCTCTGTAAGGGTGTGTTCTTCAGGTTCTTTTCTATTTTTCTGGCACTTTTTAATTTTTTTTCCTCTCACTTAGAAGATTGTAGAGAAAAGAATATGCCAATTCCATGGACTAGACTTTGAGATGAACTGAACAGCAAAAGTTTGTAGCAATAGTATCTGTCAGTCAAGAGTTAGGTGCAGATTCCTGGCTGGTTATTAGAAACTGGTTATTGACTTCTAGGTCTCTTCTGTGAGAACCAAACACACAAAATTGTTTGAACCAACTAGTGTCTGTTGTGTTAACAGTGTTTCTTTTCTCACTGTGATTGTTTTAGTCCTTCTGTTGTATTAGTAAGGGTCATGGCCAATGACTTACGTGGATTAGAACAGTCTGTTCTGTTAGGTTGTTTGTCTTCAAGATATGCTAAACCTGAAGAAGAAGTTTTTTCCCCAATAATTTTTCCTTTGAACAACAGTTTCTACTTAAGTTTACTCCCAAATTTATGTGTTCATCTGAGTAAACTTTCAAAGATAATAAGCTAATTTGAGCAGTCAAGTGATGTCAGGATGTTGGAGATCTATGACATTTAGAAGTGTGATTGGTAAAAAATAACTTACTCAGCTCAGAAGTGAGCTGCTTGTGAGGAACTGCAAAATTTGCACTTCTTCATATGATGCTTGACAAATAGTGGTGGTGAAAGGTAAAGAAACAGGAGCTGCCTAACACTGAGATTAAGCTTACTGCTTAAGTGCCAGTAGAAGCTTGGTGCACTTGTCTGTTTTCTGTAACAGGCTGAGATGTTTTCGTGTTCTTTCAGAGCTTAGCATCTTGAAAATGATCTTTTATCAAAGACTACTTTGCAAAGCAGGTATTCATGTGTATAAATCTTACAATACTAGATTGGTGGAAGTGATTAATGTGTGCTGATAGCTGCTACAGCTGATGTGAGCATTGGATCTCAATGTTCTTCTCCTTGAAGCTGGGCTTCACAAGAACTTATGCTTTTGAAAACTATACAGAAAAGCCAGATCTCGTTTTTCATGCAAATATTAATACAGAGTTAAAAAAAAAATGTGTACTCCACCCCCCACGCACAACCAAATACATAAATTTTCTGTGGATCATCTAAAATGAATAAGTGAAACAAATGTTTCTGAAAGCACTCTGCTCTGAAACCTACGAAATTCACCTCAATGAAAAAATAAATGTTAATTACATTTTAATCCACACTATATCATCCAATTTTTCAAACTGAATTATGTATAAGAAGCGTAACTGGCAGAGGTCATACAAACAAATCTGTTTCTGGAGAAATAATCCTTCATCTTACGCACTCATGAAAGACTGTTTCTAAGCAGGGAAAAAGAAGGTAAAAAGTGCGATAACCTGCTATTCTTACTGTCGAATTAATGCTTCTTTTTCCCTTTGCAATGTGTCTTGAAAGACACTAATCTACTTCTGAAATTAGCTTTTAATACTTTGCTTCTAAATGAAGAGTATGACATCCTTGTCTGCTGCTCTCTCCCCTCACACTCTTCCACTGAGTTTTCCATTTCTTCTAAATGTATGTAAAATAAGGGATGCATGCAAATTTAGATGAGAGGTAACAGGAGGGAGAGTAGCATAAACTAATTTCTTCTTTAAAATAACTGAATTCTTGTCAATTAAGCTTACCCTTTTTTTCTCTCAGTAAGTTACTCCAGGAAAACAGGAAAGGAGGGCTCATAGACAACACCTTAAAAAAATTTGTTCATGCTCAGCCAACCTGGACTCTCACAGGATCAGAAATACTGGTATGAATCAAGTCTGCTCTTATGCCAGTTGTAATCATAAAGCTACAAGTTGGTGGTCTTGCATTTCCAGCCACGTCCTCTCTTACAGAAATAGTGCAGGAGCATAGCTTCAGCCATTGCTGAACAGTGGTAGGGGGCTGGTCCATGTTGGTTTTCAGGTGGTAATCAGCCTAGATTAGGTAGTACTAAGGTGTGTGGATAACAGTCTGAGAAAGAGGAGTGGTAGCCAAGAAGTGTGCTATTGTTTCATCTTAAAGCAGTGCTGGTTTGATGCTTTGAACTCACTCTGTCTTCATGAAGTCTCATTTTCACAATAACAGGAATGTTTTCTCAACTGATGAGAGCGTGGTATGAATTACTTCATGATTTGTTTTATAAGCCTACCTAAAATTTGAAGGTACAGAAAGGTGTTACTGGTGGTTAATGGTTTTATTCCCAAACATGTGCACTGGTATGTAGCTGGTGACAGAAAAAGGGAAAACTGGAATTCAGTAGCTCTGTTTGTATATGTATGTGCGTGCACGGGTGCATACATTGATACAATTGTATATACTTCTGTGAAATAGTTGTATAAATTCATATGCATTTTGAATGCTGCTAGACAATAAATGACCTACCTCTCTTCCACACTGAAAAGTTTTCCTTCTACTGTCTCACTTTACAAGGTTCTTATTTTCCAGCTGTGTCAGCGTGACTTCCCATCTCATAGTGGTTTTGAATCAAACTTTTTTGTTGTACTAAGATGCAATATCCTTCCTGTGGCTTTTGAGGGTAGGGAGCATAAGTAGGATTCTTAAAGATTTAACTAGAAAAATGAAGCAATGGGAGGAAGACAGGCTTTTTCAAAGAAAAATTTTAGATAATCTTTGCTGATATTAAAATATAAGAAGGTCCTTGTTCTTAATATTAGTTTTAAAATAACCTGAAATTAGAAGAACGTTGCCAGGAGGTCAAACAAGGTCTTCCTTCCCCTATGCTTAATGCCAGTGAGCCCACACATGGAGTGCTGAGCCCAGTTCTGGGCATCCCAGTACAAGGGCTACGTGGATCTACTGGAGAGAGCTCATGAAAAGGCCATTAACATGATGAGGGGCATGAAATGCTTTACACAGGAGCAGAGGCTGAGAGAAATGGAACTGTGCTGAGTGGAGAAGAGAATAAAAGAATCATTTAGGTTGGAAAGGTCAAGTTCAGCCATCACCTAACACTACCAGTCCACCAACTCATGACCCTGAGCACCTCATCCACACAATACTTCCAGTGATGATGACTCCACCACTTCTGTGGTCAGCCTGTTCCAATGTCTGTGAAGAAATTCTTCCTGATATCCAATTTAAACTTCCCCTTGTGCAACTTGAAGCTGTTTCCTTGCATCCTATCACTTGTCACCTGAGGAGAGAGACTGACACCCACCTCACTACAACCCCCTTTCAAGTGGTTGTAGAGAGCGAGGAGGTCTCCCCTGAGCCTCTTCTTTTTCTGTTTCCTGCTGCTCGTTATAACTCTTGTTTTGTAGTCCCTTCACTGGTTTGTTTTTCTTCCCTAAATGCGTTCCAGCAACTCCATATCTCTCTTATAGTGAAGGGCCTAAAACTAAACGCAGTACTCAAGGTGCAATCTTACAAGGGCAGAGTACACTGGTACAATCACCTCCCTAGCCCTGCTCACCGCACTATTTCTGATGCAAGTCAGGATGCCATTGGCCATCTTGGCCACGTGAGCACACTGTTGGCTCATGTTCAACCAAGTGTCAACTAGCACCCCCAGATCCTTTTCCTCTACTCAGCTTTCCAGCCCCAAGCCTGCAGCAATACATGGGGTTGTTGTGACCAAAGTGCAGGACCTGGAAGGTAGCCTTATTGAATGTCATGTGACTGGACTCAAATAATCCAGCCAACCTATGTAGGTCCCTCTGTATAACCTTCCTACCCTCAAACAAATCAACATTGCCACCCAATTTGGTGTCTTCTGCAAACTTACTGAGGATGCGTCATCAAGATCACTCATAAAAATACTAAACAAAACTGGCCACAATGCTGAGTCCTTGGGAACGCCAGTTGTAACTGGTGCCAACTGGATTTAACTCTGCTTGCAATGACCCTTTCTCCCATCCATCCAGTTTCTTACCCAGTGAACTGTACATTGTCCAAGCCATGAGTAGCCAGTTTCTCCAGGGAAGTGCTGTGGGAAAAAGTATCAAATGCTTTGTTCAAGGAAGCAGCATCTACAACCTTTCCCTTATCACTAAGAGTGTCACCACAGAAAATCTGGTTAGTCAGGCAGGACCTGTGTTTCTTAAACCTGTACTGATTATGTCTGACCACCTGGTTGTCCTGTACTTTGCTTATGATGGCACTCAAGATGATGTGCTCTGTAAACTTCCTGGGACTGAAGTCAGGCCTTTAGTACCCAATTCTCCTTCCTGCCCTTCTTGTAGATGAGTGTTGCATTTACCAGCCTCCGGGCACCTGTGAACTCCCTAGAACTGCTGATAAAGTATTGAAAGAAGCTTGATGAGCAAGCTCAAAGGACCTCATCCAGGTGTACCGATAAGTGATATGAGGGATTGAAGAAGAGAAAGTCAGACTTAGCAGTGGTGCCCTCTGGGAGGACAAAAGATAGTAGACATAAATGGAAATATGGGGGATAATACTTAAACAAAATTAAAAATGTTTTCCCTCATTTTTTTTTTAATTTAATGGTGAATCAGTGAAGCACTGGTATAGGTTGTCTAGAGAGAAAATGGTATCTTCATCCTTCAGGATGTTCAGAACCCAACTGAACATGGTCCAGAGCAGTCTACTATTGCTGACATTGCTCGAGCAGTGTGGTTAGGCTAAACAATGTCCAGAGGTCCTTTCTAACTAAAACAGTTCTGTGATACACTCCAAAACTAAGTGATGACAGCAAATTTTGTTTGCCTCAAGTAAGAATGAGCATCTGCTTCAAACAGGTTAAGGCACAATGACCTTGAAGTTTGTTTTTGAGTTCTGATATCAAACAAAAATTTAGGCATGCAGTCATTTTCATCCCAGAAATAGAGAAGTGTGGTTTTGAGCATTTATAAAAAAGTGTTATAGAAATATGGGAAATAGAACTGACTAGCAGAACATCTGTAAACGGCAGCAAGGACCATAATGTTACTTTTTGCAATAATAAATGTTATGCTTCATTCAGTGCTGTTTCCAGTTCTGCTGACATTGCTAGTAGGTTAAAGGCTGTTCTGGAGAATCAAGTGATGATGTGGGCAACAAAAATGAGCCTTTTTTTATTTTGTTTTTACACATAATATAACAATTCCACAAATTTTAGGGTAGATCAGATCTTTAAAACTGTTGTTTTTCTTAACCCTTGAATGAGAACTTGTAATATTCTTTATATGTACCAGGCTTTAAAGAGTGGAAGGAATGTAGCTTAGTTTCTTTTGAGAATTGAGCTGTTATGTAGACAAAAACTGCAAGAGCAGCTGTTTTCAAATTTGCCTAGTAAACTGTTTTGGAAACTTTGTATGACTCAGAGTGGATCTGCATTAGTGCCTGAAGCTGTGCTTGGTACAATGGTTGGAACTGGCTGCAGGAAATCTAGTTCGCAATACGTCCTGAGATCAGTTGCGGAGTCAGTCTCTGTACCAAATGTTGGTTTTGCGGTCAGTATTATCTTTTGAGGAACTGAATTTCTTGCAAATGCGCGTTTAGCAAGAACCACAGTATTAATCACTTAAACTAGAACAGGAACGTCTCTGTAGACAGAAAGAGGATAGGTTGCCAGTGGTCAAAACCAACTAATCAAGGAAAACGTGCAGGATTTGTAGAGCAGAGATTTGGGGAGCTTTGGGGTGGAAGGCTGCATTATGGTTGTGTAACTTCCTTTAAAGCATATACTTTGCTCAATATGCTTGATTATCAGCCTGTATGATTAAATTAGTCGTTCAAGGTACAAAACTGAAAAATAATAGTCTTAACGACAGAAAAAAAATGAGTTCTTTTTCACAGTATCTCTGACATAAATAAATGACGAAAACTTCTATGAATACTCTAAAGGACTACCTGACTGTATAAAAAAAGATTTAGAATATTAATTTTACTGTAGCCTAATATAAACTAGAAACTCAAATGTTGCATGTAGTTTCACTACGTTTTTAAAGAAATTACCTGCACAGGAAGGTGCTTCTTAATGGTGATCTTACTAGACTTGTACATTGTCACTTTCTTGTGTTTGTGTTTGTTATCTTTGTGATGGGCAACTGTCTCAGCTACACAAAAACTAACTCAAATTCTTTATCTAGAAGCCACAGAAGAAGTTTCATTGGACAGTCCAGAGAGGGATCCAATCCTTTCACCAGAACCTACTCCTGCAATCACTCCTGTAACACCTACTACATTAGTAGCTCCTAGAATGGAATCAAAAAGTGTAACGGCCCCTGCAAGTTTTGACAGATCTAGAGAAGAGGTATCCAATAAACTTATAAATTATGGAAATATCTTGTTTGGGCTTTGAAGGTTGTGGGTTGTTTTGTCTGTTTGCTTTATTTTAAATTACAGTTCCTAAATAGAACTTCACAGGATCATCCTCTGTTTAGGGGAAGTGTGTATATATTTTAGGCACTGAAAGTTTGATATGCATTTGTCTCTTAAAAAAAGTACCATGATAATTCATTACCTCACTGTACTGGAGATCTGTAGAGTCAGTAGTAACATGCTGCATTCCTGAAGGTTAGGCATTGTAAAAGTGGGCATGGGAGCAAGCCTTGAAGTTGATGTGGGAGAAATGTTAATGAAGTATAACAGCTCTGTCAAGTTACTGATTTTAACTTGGATTTATGAAGTAGTTGTTAATGGGGAAATGAAAGGAGCAGTTGTTAGCATTATCCTGTATACTAACAGGCAGCGGAGACTGATCATTATTTAAATATTGCTGTTTATATTTGATGTTCCATTCAAAGCCAGGTCATTGGCAAACGGCATTCATTCTACTGTATCCTCTTACTAGACAGTGTCACTGTTAAATGAATTTGTAAACAAGACTTGCTTGTGACTCAGAAACTTCTTCCTCAGAATCTCTGATGGTGCAATCTCAGGATGGCATTTTATTCTTATTTTTTTCCTCTTCTGCCCTGACATACTGTCCTTTCTGCCATGATGTTTCCTTAGATCTCTGTTCTCTCAAACTTATGTACAATTGCATGAAAAGTTTGCATGATTAGAGCCCAGGCAAGTATCAGGCATTATCTGCCTGTGACTTCTCCCTTCCCAAATACCTGTCCTTTGATTAAAAGATTATAGAAACACTGCTAATGAGAGCATTTTTCTTGAACTACTATATCTGCTGAAATTGGAGGCAGTAAAACAAGTATCCCCACACAGTGAATATTTACTAAGAATTCTGAGGCCAACTTGACCTGAGAAAAAGCTCAAGCATACTGACTCTTTCTCCTACTTCTATTGTTCCCTTATTTTTGTACCTGTACATAGTATGAATGCATATTGACTTGCTAAATATTCTTTTCCTAGATTGAAGAGGAAGCAAATGGAGATTTGTTTGATATAGAAATCAATGTATCAGACCCAGAGAAAGTTGGTAAGTCTCTTCAAACTAGGAAGTCAGCTGACAGGCTGACCTGTTAGAGACCATTCTGAGATTTTAGCATTATTTCTTATTTGCTTATCTTCTGGCAGCTTTTAGTATCTAAATGGAAATATGCATAATGTATGTTTTGGAACAAAAAGAATCTAGAAGGATTAAGGTAACTTATCCTAGGATAAGTGTTTTAATTTTTTTTACAGGGGATGGCATGAACGCTTATATGGCATACAGAGTAACGACAAAGGTAACCAGTGCAACAAGTATTTGCAGGTACCTTTATATCATAATCAAGTAAATGCATCAGCAAGTCATCACTAAGATTATTCTGTTTTTTTTTAAGACATCCATTTCTATGTTTCACCAAAATGAGTTCTCTGTTAAAAGAAGATTCAGTGATTTTCTTGGCTTGCACAGCAAGTTAGCAACAAAATACATGCATATTGGTTACATTGTGCCTCCAGCTCCAGAAAAAAGTATTGTAGGTAAGTCTAGTTTCTGTGCAGTTGGATGTATGTGTGCATGTCATTTAATTACTGTAGTACAAATGAAACATTCTACCTGCTGTGCTTCTAAAGTAATTATTATTCTGTGCAGATATTTATTCCTTCTTGTCAGGTGTTCCCAATTACCATATATTCCTCCTGTTCTCAAATTTTAAAAAAAGTTAGGGTTAAGTTGAAAAGATATGTTGTGGCCTCTTCCTAACTCAGATCAGTGCTGGTAATAAGAAAGACATTTGTCTTAATGCAGAGTGTTCTGTTTCTTATCTACTAGTCTTTCTTCGCTGTTGCCCCTCAAGAGCTGATTAGTCTGTCAAAACAAAGATGTTAAAAGAAGGTTTATTTTTAACTTGTGTTGTTATCAGTTGCTCACTATACACAGAGCTTCATACATATTTCACCTCTCTGATACTTCGGTTTGTTTCTTCTAATTGTTGTATATGGTGGAATGCTTAGTTAATTCTTCAAAGTTCTAATTTTAAAAATATTTTTGAGTGACTCTAGTCTTTCTGAATGCCTTGAAGGATAAGATTTTTGCTCCATCACGTAGGGAGCACTGTTTATGTACTGCAACAATTTACGTTTTGTAGCTCCAAGTAGGAGAAGATCTTCGAAGATAACTAAATATTTAAAATAAGAAACGTTTGGAAGTCTAGTGGCTTTTCCATGTAAATAAATTACTGGACATGAGAGTGCTATTTGATCTGTGGGGAATGGCAGGACTTTTCTTTTTTCCAGTTGTTTCATCTCTAAAGCTGATCAGAGCAGCAGCTTTTCATTAAAGTGGTGACTGACTTTCTTAAGATACAGATCAGTTGGGAAGACAGAGTCTGTAGGTTGTTTTCAGAAGGGCAGGAAAGTCATATTTCAAACTTGAACTGCTTGCCATTCAGTGCAAGTTTGCTGTTTATTTCTATCAAAAAACATATGGTCTAATTCTGGAGGATTGAAAGGATTCTGGTTTAAGATGAGACTGAGATGAGAGCTGGAAAAACAGCTAAAAGATGGCAAATGAGTTTACATCACACAGTTATTTTAAGTTTTAATATGAAATATTCTACATCCAGTTTTATGTGATGTGTGTTGTACAAAATCCTTAGTCTTTTCATTTTGTTACAGTAGTTATAGGGCTTGGAGTTCTAAGTTAAAACAAATTGTTATTATTTTGTTTTATCATTTATTTATTTGGTGGGGTTGGGAGGGACCTGCGTTTGAGACAATTCACAAATGCAAGTGAATTACCAAATATCCCATGGAACAACAGAACAAAACTGAGTCATTGGTGAGCTAGAGTTCAGCATTCATCTAAACTGCCTCACATATCTGTTTTGAAAAATCATAGGTTTTATTTTTAAGAAAAACAGTTGGGAGAGAAACAGTTTTGGAAACTGCTGAACTGACTGGTCACAGAGTACATTTTCAAATTTTCAGAGTTTTCTATTTGGAACTTATAGATTGAAAAGATCAGAAGTAATGGGAACAGAAATATTCTATGTGTAGAAATGAGGTGTTGGGATTATATCATAACATAACTCTCCTGTGCTTTAGAAAATATGAGTGATTTTGAATGTTCAGTATTTCATGGTGCTTTTGATAGCACTTGGGTTTCTAAGTCCTCTGAGTATGCGTCTTCAGCATGAAAAATACTGACGTCAACCACAGTTTGAGTTCTTTCTTGCTGAAGTTGTACATATTTCACATACCACAAGACATCAAGAACTCCACAGTTGTTGTTCTTTGGCCGCTATTGACTTTAGCAGAGGAAGTGGTGTAAATCTGTGTCTGTTTTATTGTGTCTATTTTATTCTCCAGTTTATAGTTTTTCAGAATTTTCAAAATACTATCGGGTTTCCATTAGTTAATTAAAAAGTTCTTAGTTCTGAAACTTAGACTGTAGTAGAATGAAAGTATTGGCTATGAAAAAACAATTAATAAACTTGTAACCTGAGACTTATTTTCTTATTCTGATCTATTAGTGTGTTTTCTCCTTGTGAACGTGACTGACCAGTAAGACTGATCATCATTTATATTGTCTTCATAAACTCAAATTCAGCTATTCTTTTTTTTTAACTTTTTAACCACAATAACATATTACAGGAAATTGTGTATTTCACAGGACTGTTCCGAGAAGACCATGCAGCCTGCAGTGTTTGTTCTTTCTGTTCCTGTGTAGTACTTTTTATTGTAATTTTACTTAAAATATCTGAACTTAAATGAGCTTTATCTTCTAATCATATCAGCTATACTAAATGATGTCTGTATAATAAATTTAAAATCAATATGATGCCATTTTCTTCAAAGGCATGACCAAGGTTAAAGTAGGCAAGGAAGATTCTTCATCTACTGAATTTGTAGAAAAAAGAAGAGCAGCTCTTGAAAGGTAATGTATGTATCCAAAACTTGTTTAGTCTCTCTAACAGGGATCTGAACCATCTGTGCTTAGGTGCATTCTGAAGACTGTATGCAGCTGCCATTTTTTTCTGTTAAAAATCTGCATAATTCCCATTAATAACTGGAAATGTAGATATAATCATACAGAGGATTATAGCTACCACCTTTCAAGCTGATCAGTGCTTAGTTTTGAGACTGTAGAGAACCAGTAAGCTAAACTTTCTTCATTAGCTTGCTTAGGCATTAGCAAAACTTATGCAGGAATATGAGCTTTTTGATATGATTTTTTTAATATTCTACTGTTGTGATGTGATTATATCATTTGAGAACAATATTCCTTACAACAGTTGCAGTTAAACTGGAAAATTAACAGAAGTCAAAGTTTTTAGTTTCTCTCTGGAACTCCAAGAGCTCAGGAATTTCATACAGCGTCTGCTAGATCAGTCTTTGGCATACAGTCTTAACCAAAAATATTTCTTTAGATTCCTGTTGCTAATATCTTTCTGTTTTCTTAATAATAGAAAGAGATCTGAACAGATACTGAACCTCCAAATACTGATAGGTTGTTCTATCTTACAGTTACCTGTCACTGGAAATTGATGTATGACTTAACATTTGCTACTTAAAATTGCACCCAGAAGTTAATGAAGTAGTACTGTCACCTGGAGTAGAACAGTGAAACAACATATGTGTTTAAACAAGTCTGTTGCTAAAGGAGCGGTGCCATGAGATGTGAAGACTTGGAGTAACAGTTGGGATTGGAGGAATTGGGCTTAGATAACTGAGCTGACATTTCCTCACAAGTCTCTGTCAGTAATAGAGATGACTATTTTCAACCTTTGTTTTCTCACATGACCAATAGAACTATGATTAGAACAGTTTCAATTCACGAACTTGTGTGCATGCTTCAAATGCTGTGCATTTTTTCCAGTTACTTGTTAAAGGAATTATGCTGTTGTACTAGTTTTAGTGGATGCTGAGTGTACCTCTTATACTGAGGAATGGACTCATTAAGACATTTGATGATGTTTTTTCAGAAAGACTGTGAAAATCTTACCTGGCAAGAGTCAACATTTTCATCATGCCAATTTTAGCTAGCTTTTGCTTTCAGAATCTAAGTTACTTGTCGAGGTGTTCAAATGCCATTTAAAAGCAGTGGTTCTGTTGCTCATTCTGTAACTCAAGGGAAACATATTAATGTGCTTCAGGAACTGAGACCAAATAAATCTTCAGTTTGCTCTTTCATGATCCCAGAGCTGTGGGGAAAGTGTGGTAGGAAGGCCTTGTTGAGTTCAGTAATATTTATCTTCTAGAGTATTGAACTTAAGTACTGCAAGTCTGCCAGATGTCCTGAGGCAACACAGTCACTTGTGTCCAGCAAAAAAGTTAGTAACTCCCCTTAGATTAAGAGTTGTTTTATAGTAGCAGATTTCTAAAGAAAAATACCTTTGGCTGCTTGCCGTACCAACTTTACCTTATTAATTATCAGAACATGCAAGGAAAAAGTTGAGCAATCTAATCTATGAAATAGTTTCACTGCAACCCTGAGTTTCTGTAGGAAGCAGTAAGGATCCAATGACCGTATCTAATGGCAGATAGAGAAAATACCTTATCAGTATACTCAGGCTTTCAGTTGAGAGTTCCATTCCATGGAGCTTCCCAGGAGATTTTAAGCAATCTGTGAATGTCATGGATCTGATCTGGTATTTCACAGCTGAGACCTAGGCAAAAACTAATCTTTAAAAAAAAAGTACAAAATGCTGTTGGTCGTGTTCTGTCAACACATTTTAACTGGCAATATCACATACTTTTTATACTCTCCTGGCCTTTTGAAGTACTGCATTTCTTTGAAGCACTCATACAAACATTTAACACTTTCTGTTAGTGTATAATATTGCAACAATATGTGACAAACTTACAGCACTTTTTAGTGGAATAATACTGTTGAAATTTCACTCTTCAACCCATACTTGTTCAATCAATAGTTTTTAAATTAACCAAAAAATAACTGCATTATGTAAGAATGTTTAAAGCAGTTCATCTTTTTTTTTCTCTTTTTGTTCTCCTGGCCTAAAATTGACTGTTATTAGAGCAGGAGGATTTCATTCTATTGTTGAAAATATGAAATATAATATTTTTACACTGTGACACGTACAATTACAGTAGGTTAGCAGCTAGCTGCTTTGGTGTATTATGGTATGATATACAGTGTGTGTGGCTGCATTTTAGTCAGAAGTTTCAGGTTTTGTGTCTACCTTACTAGACTAAGACTTCACTTAATGTTTAAACTGCTTCGTGGTGCTAGCCTGTAATTCTGTGTAGCTCATAGCCTACATATATGTTGGAGGAAGGTGGCAGAGTGCAGAAATATGATATGAACATTCAGTAGGGAGGCAAAGGATTGAAGACGCATGGACTCTGATCCTTTAGTGGATACTTCACAAGTGTTGAAGTTCCATTAGGTAATAAGGGACATTGTGTGCTGCCTGCATTGTACCAGCTTTTTAGATGGGAATTTTCCAGTGCTGTCAGACACTTTAAATCTGTTCTGTTGTCTAATTTTTTAATTTCTAAAACCATAGGTATCTACAGCGAACAGTAAAACACCCAACCTTGTTACAGGATCCAGATTTAAGGCAGTTCTTGGAAAATTCTGAGGTATTGTAAGTTCTTTTATGTTCTCCTGTTTATTTTTAGATACTGTAATACACAAAATAATATATTCTCTTTCTGTTGAGACCTAATCTCCTAAATTACTCTAAGGTAGAATTGGATTGCTCTATCCATTGTACAGTGGTACATGGTACAGAGTAGTAGTAGGATACTTCTGTAATGGTGTGTGTGCATTTGAAAGAAGTTAGGCTTGTAGTGACCAAAAGCCATCTGCTTCACAGTGACTTCTTGAGTTAGTTGGTCTCTACAGTTCTGACTGAAGCTTACTGTGCGCACAGTCACTATCTGTAGTTGATGGTACTGATAGTTAAGTAACATTAGGAATTAAATTGGCTTGGAAACAGGTTTCTTGCCTCTGTGAGTCCTACTTAACATTTGTTGGTGTGGTAATGTGAACGTGCTTGCAGTGCTACTGGGCAAGCTAGATGTTTTGTGAATAGAGGCTAATGTTAGTATTTTAGTTATACTTACAGTGGATTTGCCAATGATACTAGCAGACAAAACGTGAAATGTGGAAGGTCTGATGGAGGGGCGTACCTTGTACAGCATATTTAGACTAACTTGAATAATACTAGTATTTGTTAACTTACCCTCTAAATACCTAAGCACATGCGCAGTTCACTCAGTACTCATGAGCTAGGTGCAAAAATATGTCAGCCTTTCATGATGAGTATACAGTGAAAGTCTTGCATTATGATGAAGTGTTCAACATAATTTCTTTCATCTAATTCTAAGCATTGTTCTTCCTATAGTGGCAGCTTATTCTCTGTTGCGTATAGGTGGCTAGTTAGGACCTTTAGCTACTTCATAATAACTTTGGACAAGTTGGCTGATTGTTCCATTTAAATGTAAAGATGTAGAAGAAAAGTAAATAGTCTGTATTTTTAAGTTTTCCTCTGAGAATGTAAAAGTAGTAAATCCGAGAAATTAGATTCCACTATATTGAAACACATAGGACTAAAGAAAGCACTATATCCTTTTCTTTCCCCCTTGTGCCCCGTTAAACCTCCATCCTTTTAACCAGTCTGTTTGCTCTTATTTGTCATTCAATTCCAGCTGCCGAGAGCGGTTAACACCCAAGCTCTGAGTGGAGCAGGAATATTGAGGATGGTGAACAAGGCTGCCGACGCTGTCAACAAAATGACAATCAAGATGAATGAATCGGATGCAGTAAGAGCTGAATTTTCGACTTGAATAATGAGACGAATTAATGAGGCTCAACAATTGCATTTTAAGGCTGTAGAAGTAGAAAATGGGTTATTAATTTGCTTATTGGCTTGGATTCTTAGCTGTATCAGTTGACCACCCTGGCAGTACATGGATAATTTGCTTCTTTAAACAAGAAATGTTGTTGGTAATCTAATTTGTAATGCTTGGCTCTTTCATCTTTTGTCAGTGGTTTGAAGAAAAACAGCAGCAATTTGAGAATCTGGATCAGCAACTTAGAAAACTTCATGCCAGTGTTGAAGCATTAGTCTGCCACAGAAAAGGTAGCTTCTCTTTCATGTGTCTACACGAACTTAAGTTTAGGAAATGGTTGTGAGAGGTGAACTTATTATGTCAGAACTCTTAACTAGTGAGTAGAGTTATACAGTATATTTTAATGCAGAAGTCTTGTAATTGTACTTTTTACCATAAACTGCGGTAGCAATTTGGTATACCTGCTATTAATTTTAATTTTCTCTAGAATATCAATCATCCCTTCTGTTGAACTTGAAAGTTACTGTATTGATTTAGTATAGTTTTTTCTTTTCTTGCAGAGATCTAATACCATACCTAGCAAGTGTTTCTACTGCAGTAGACATTTATAGATGTATTTCTAGATCTCATGGCAAGAGTAATTTCTTCCTGAGCAAAAAGTTACTGCATAAATCTATTTAAACATCTTATGGTTCAATACTGCTCTGCTAACTAAGTTTAAGATCTTAAATAGGAATTTTCAGTTATTTGTTTGGTCCACATAATGATACATCATCATGCTACTGTTGAGGTAAACTTTTCTGAAATGATATAAACTTATAAACTATAAACTATATAAACTTTGGGTTTACTTGTATTAGAGGGAAGCATTGCCTGCAAGTTTGCAAGTTTATGTTTTAACCACCTGTGTGCATAGCTGTTTTTTCAAAGACTGCTTTCCATTAGATTAAAAACAAAACAACAACAAAACCACATTGATTTCCAGTGCAAGATCATAAGCGTGCCTTTTGATGTTACTGCGTTATGTTAAAATTTTGGATTATGTTTCAACTCTGTAATTTCAAAAGTACACAAAGTTGCTTCTTCATTATAATACCATGAATTATTCTCTCTATTGTAAAAAACACAGACACAAAGAATCTTTGGGCAGATGTTTTCAAGCTTTACTACTATTTTAAGAAGTAATTCAAATGGAAAACGGACATTATTTTTTTCTGCTGATTTGACATCTACTTGTAGACTTGAGGAAATGTTTAATGTATTTTAATGAGATTATTTAAATCATGGTATTATACATCTGAAGGTGGTTTTTCTTCTGCAGACATTTCTACCGTTCTAACGATTCTGCAAAAGCAGCAGAGTTGCAAACAAGCTTGCACTTTCAATTCTTAAGTAATTTGGATAAAAATATATATATTCAAAGGTCCTTCATAGGAGTTAACTTTGTACAAGATAATGTGCGTGGGATTTGATGAGACAATTGCCTTAGTACTTATTAATAAATAAGCTGAGAACTTCAGCTTCATAGCTACCAGCCAGCCATGCTGGTATATGTTGTGGTTTTTTGTTGTATTTTTTTCTTCCTCTAAGATGTGTCAAAACATAGCAATGTGTTACAGTACGCACAATTAAAAGAACTTTAGTCAGTAGGACAGACGAACAAAAATAAATTCCTCTTGTGGTGGTGGTGTTCTTGTGAAATACGTAGGTTTTTCCAACTCTCAACGGTGCTGTAGACCAGCTGAGGTTGGTTTGAAGTTGCTCTGCTGGTGACTTGGCTTTGGTTCTGTAGCTTGGACTTTTCCTGAACCAGGCATTTTGATTTCAATGAAGTGACAGTTTTTTCCATGTCTCCTGATAGAGACAGTAGTAGGGTCAGCAAAACATTTACTGATGGAGAATTTTGTGCACTGTGTTCTCCTAAATATGGTTTCATTGTGAATGCCTTGTGTATTCTATCATGAGCTTTAGGAAATATGTCTTCTATTTTTCATTTGGTGAAATTAAGATTGCATTAGGGCGGAATCTCTGATATGTTGATCTGTGCTGCAAAGTAACATAAGTCAACTACATTGTACGGAATGTTATTTCTGTATTTCAGAACTTTCAGCCAACACAGCTGCCTTTGCTAAAAGTGCTGCCATGTTAGGTAACTCTGAGGACCACACTGCTCTATCTAGGGCTTTGTCTCAGCTTGCAGAAGTTGAGGAGAAGATAGATCAGTTGCATCAAGAACAAGCTTTTGCTGATTTCTACATGTTCTCAGAGCTGCTCGGTGATTATATTCGCCTGATTGCTGCAGTAAAAGTGAGTACTAGCAGCAAAAGAACTAATTTTGTGTGTAAAGTCACTATCCTCAACTTCTACGTTTGGGGTAAATGAATGTTTGTATGTATATGCACATTTTTAACATAGTTGAGACAAAGCTTTTGCCTTTCACTCTGAGTAAAATGAATGAATCTGTGATCAATTATTCCAATGATAAAAATGGGGATGGCTTCATAGGATGTAGAAAGAATGTAAATGGTGAATATCTACTTTAAGCTGTTCTAATTGTGTGTGGTATTGGGGCATGCTATATGCTATTAAGTCTAAGCAGGAATATAATTCGGCCACATTTGCTGGCTAGCTGAAAGCCTCCGTAAATAGGAAACAAGTATCGTTTTTGGATCTACACGTTATTAAAGAAAGTACTGGATTTTGTTGTCAGTCGTACTGTATAGTATAATCAATTTTTGACATGGGAAGGGATGTCTGAGAATTTTATCCAGAGCTACCTGTGAACTTGTCAAGATGTTATTTTCCCTTTCTCTCCCCTCCCTTTCTCCATTTCCACCCCCTTTGGTTACTTTGGTAGTGTTTTCTTGGAATGAGGAACACAGTATACTATGGGACACCGTCCACTTGGAATAGGCTTCTTGAATGCCCTCTGTTATTTATAGGTGGTATTTAGCTGTGCAAACATGCTGTCAAGTGAAAGGCAAGTAGACATGGTAGACTGTATGGGAACTGCTGAGTCATGGCCTGAACCACTGATTAAGCACCTGGAGGAAAGACCCAGTCAGCCCTGGAAACACAGGTGAAGGCAATTCACGTGTGTGACCGGAAGGTCACCCTTCTTAGGCCTCATTTAAGGGCTGACTGCCACTGAGGAAGGATCTCTCTCTGGAGATCCCTCCTTGGTGGAAGCCTTTCCCTGCAAACCCAGAATCTTCTGATACAGGTGGGCGATCTACTTCCCTTGTAGCACCTTGCTATCGCATCGGTCCTTCCACCTCTTTGGTAACACCTTTTCCATCATGTTGGTCCTTCTGATCACTACAGTAGACGCAGTGAAGTTTGAGTATAATTATTCTAGTTTTATTCAGAAATACCTTTTCCTACAAGAAATTTAGATAGTGCTAACAATCCAGTTGTTTAATAAATTTCTTCATCCTCACAGGGTGTGTTTGACCACCGAATGAAATGCTGGCAGAAGTGGCAAGATGCTCAGGTCACTTTACAAAAAAAACGTGAAGCTGAAGCAAAGCTCCAGCTTGCCAACAAACCTGACAAGTTGCAGCAAGCTAAAGATGAGATAAAAGAGGTAATGTTATCAAACGATATTTTGGAGGTCAGATTTTCTGCTTTGACTCATTCATTCTGCATCGATGCACTACTTTAAACCATTTTTATTTAAGAATTGCTTACTCATTTGCTGTCTGCCATATTTACTGAAATTGTTGGAATTTATTTAAAAAACGTGCGCAATTGCTACACATTGTAAGATCTGTAAAGCAGTTGAATGCTGTCTCTACAGAGTCTGGGAAATGGGAGGAGGGGAAAAAGGACAAGTTGAATAGAGTTTACGTTTTAACAGATGACTTGGATAGGCACAGGAGCATCTTCACTAAGATGCTAAAATTTCACAAAAAAGAACCAACACAAAAAATAATGGAGAACTGTTCCCATGTTTCACTTCATTATGCAGTGTATATCTACCCATATATATATATGTATGTATATATGGTGTGATTTCAGTAAAAATAAGTCTTACATGTTGAAGTGTCATAATTTATACACTTTTTCTATCATGCTTCACTAAGGAAATTGAAGAGGTAGGACAACTTAATTATTTAACATTAATGCATCCTGATTATGCACCAGTACTCTCATTAAATAATGGGAGAACATTAGATTTCAAACTCTGTTATGCAGTTACTTTGTTTGGCTTCCTCATTGGTCACTAATCACAAACTGCTTTGTTCTTTCTACACTTCATTGTATTTTGCACATGGCGTTGGAGTTTCTCATTAACTAGGCTTTCTTTTTCTTTAAAAAAGCCCTTGTTTACTGGCAAAGCTTACTGTGAGTCTTATGTGACCACATTCTTTCTGGTTGGTACTCTTGATGTCATTCATCTGTTCACAATACAAGTGATGTCATTCCTTGGCCAGAATTTTTGTGAATACTGAGAGTAGTAAGAACTAGCCAGTAATCCTTTCTTAGTCCCAACATGAAAAGAATTAATGGTGTTGTTCCTGAAGGATGTATTTTTCGTATTTACTGTAGGAGTGGAAAAAGGTTATTAGTAAACCCTCAATTTGAATATATGAATGGAAAGATTGCTGCCATTGAAGTAGATTCGTAGTTGCTGAATTCTGTAGTAATAGTTCTTCTGGCAGAGAAATTGCAAAATAGAAAGCTGCACAGCTTGGGCAAGATGCTGTTGTGGATATACAGCACCACTGACAGCCATGTGTTGTTTCTTGGCTGCCTTTTTCTGACCAAGATAACCATTACTTGGATCTGTTAGCTTCTATGTTTCAGTTTGTATGTTGAGACAGATACAGTTGCATTTGAAATACCAGTTAACTGTGGGTGCAATGTAAGGCAGCAGATAACTTTTTTCACAATGTATCTATAGGAATGGTCTAAATTAACAGTATACATAGGCGTGCAAAAGCAGATGCAAAGTAAATCCTACTAGTTACAAGGTAATGTTCGTGATGATGATCATACTGTGTAGTTAGATGTCTTTTTGTATAAACTAAGGATAAATATAACCTACTGTAATGTAGTACTGTTGTGGAAATGCCACACTCCAATTATGACAAAAACCCCAAGTAACACCATTTTCTCTTAATTTTCCTGTAATGCTCTTCTTACCCACAATAGCTTTTTTACTGCTCCTGTCTCTTCAATCACCTCTGAAAAAGAGACTGTGCGCTTTGAATTCCCTGAGCAACATGTGTTCTAACTGGAAAACCAAAAAACGTAGTATTGTGAGCTTGTCATCTCTAACAGAAAGATAAGCATGTATATGACCATAGGCAGAGGTAAAGATTTAATCATTTATTCTGGGATTAGAAAAGTATAGGAAACTGACTTCTGAGACTCTCCTACATTCGAGTGGATAGGCAGTCACAGAAAGCTTACTGATTTAGGTTCCTGTTATAGCAGTATCTGCAAAGTAATGTCTAATAAACCCATAGAGATCCTTTTCCTTTGCTAAAGAATCTCTAAAAGATTTTATTAAGCATTTCTTCATAACGATGCTGAGATGTTTTTGTCATCTACAAATATCATTATGTTAGAGATACCATAGTTTAATGTCATCCTATTCCACAAATTGTTACTTGGAAATCGTTATTTGTCAAAAGGATGAATAGGTCCTTTTCATTTCCTGAATTATTGTTGCTAACATCCTAGAAAACTCACATACTGATAGACTGAGTGGGAAACAAAGTCTCATCTCTGTGTGTCTTTCCTTTGCCAGTGGGAGACAAAAGTTCAGCAAGGGGAAAAAGATTTTGAACAGATCTCCAAAACGATTCGCAAGGAAGTGGGAAGATTTGAGGCATGTATAATTTTGTCTAAGTAAATGATAGTTTTACTGCAGATAATATTGACATTCAAAGTAAAATTGGTGAAGAGGTTAATATGCCATAATTTATTTATTAACAGAAGGAACGAGTGAAAGACTTTAAAACTGTTATTATCAAGTACTTAGAGTCATTAGTGCAAACACAACAGCAGGTAAGAAAAATTTTAAGTTTCATACAAGTTAATATTTAAGATGTTACGTACCAGGTTAGTTACAGAAGACAATCTTTGGACTACTTCCAGTAGCACTGTACTGGAGAAAACAGTGACTGCAGCTACCCAGCTATTACGGTGCTTCCTTGCACAGCTCTGTCTGAGAGAAGCAAGGGAGAAACTCCCATAGTTGGGAAGAGGGTGTGGGGAGGGTCTTGTCTGTTCTTCTGAAACTCAGATAATGCTTGCTCTTTCACACTGGAATAAGTTGCGCTAAATATGTACTTAGACCTAGTGAAGCGATTGGAGTACTTAAACGCTTACTGCTCCTTTAAAAAGTTTAATGTATTACTGAGTATTGTAATGCAGTAAAGCAGTGTTCAGTGACTCAGAAATAGACTTTGTTCCCAAAAGAGTATTTGGAGTCTTTCTGTTTTCACTCCAGCGTTATAACATTTCAGCCTTTTTTAATTGAAAACAACAGCACCAAAAAAGCGATGCATGTTAGAGGTAAAAGTAGAAAATTAACCTTGCAAACTCATTCTCTGTAAGTGTATTCTGTAGTACTGTGCTCAATGTGTAGTAATTACTGTTAACCAGATTTATATATTGTATTTTTGCTTGCATCGTGTACTAATGTGAGTGGATACTATTCAGCATCTGCGTTCTTACTTCATCCAGAGAAAACAAGTTTAACACAAGAGGAAGGTTTATTTGTTTTCCAACATTTAGTTCTGTAACAATTCTTTCTTTTTTTCTTTAAGCTAATAAAATACTGGGAGGCATTCCTACCTGAAGCCAAAGCCATTGCCTAAAAGAAGAATATTCCAAATGACAAGACACGCTGTATGTTTCTCCTGGATAAAATTAAATTCCACAGTGAAATCACTTTGAATCATCAAAATAAACCACTATATATTTTATGAATTAACGTGGCTTTTTTTTATATACTACAGCATTTTATTAACAAGCTGCATGTCCTGACCCTCGTTGAAGTGGACTGTGGCATGATGTTCTGCAATACGTTGCTGAATTGAACACTATTGTGTCTTAATACTTGCACTAAAATGTGCACTGCAAGGCCAGAAAGCTGGTATTTTTGTTCTTTATGATACAGTGTTCTGTAGTTTGTTTAACTGATCTTTGTGAAACAATTTAATTGCTTCAATTAATGTTCACTTAAACATTCCTGTAAAAATCATGTTTTTGTGATTACAGTAATAAAGGGGATATACATTGTGAAGCATTAAGCTCTGCCTTTGTGTCTGTTTGATGTTTCTTAGAAGTAGCATTTATAACAATTTGAGATTGCATCGAAGGCTGAAACAACACTGAGTAAAGGATTCTGAAGATGGTAATAAAAACCCACAGATAATTATTTGTGGTAAACTCTTTTCTAATTCTGATTTACTTTTTTATAGATATTCTTCTCACCTGAAGTTACCGTTGCATTAATACTCACAGTCAAAAGACATATACGATCTCATACAAAGTTTCTGAAGGACTAAAATTACTTGCATGGTCCTGCTGGACTGGTAAATTTCAGCATTCTAAACCTTGTCTTCTGTGGTCTCAGAGGAAAATAGAGGAAAAAAAAACGCTTGCAAAAATTCTGGTAATTGGGGGAGGAAGAAAAGTCAGTCACTCAGTGGAGAGCATAAGATAGTTGTAAGGGCTAGCGTTTTCTTCGTCTGAGTAGAAAATGCATTTGCGGGAACTAATTGTGTCTTCTGTAAAATATTGGAACAGTTAAATATTTTTCTGAAATGCACAGCATTAACGTAGGACATGCTGCTTTGTCCAGTGTCATTTTAATGATATACTGAATTGGTCTATGGAGTATTAATGTCAACAATTTTAAGACAGTATAACATGTAAGAGGAACTGCTCCTTTCAGCTAAATCATAAGACTGCAGGATAAGCCTGTGAATTTGTGTTGACGGTCAAGCATAAAGAAACAACCAATTCTAATTCTGAACAGAATGGAAAATGAAAATCAGTTGTAATGTCATTCTCTGATTTATAAAACAAAGTTAGTGCAAACTTCCAAGATTATTGTCTTCTGTGTTTTTTCCCTCTAGAATTCTGGTGATTCAATATTTCTGGAAATTTTCAAGGAAAATTGTATGTAGTCAAAATTATTTGAAAACACATCAAGCCTTTGTCAATTATCTTAAATTGCTGCAGTGCTAGTACTTTAAGCTTATCACAACCCATGTATCAGTGCTAGTCATCTAGCTTGTAAGTACCCTACAAAAGCTCAAGTATGCAATAAGTTTATGGTGGAGAAATTGAACTAGGCATAACTCTGCTAAGTGTTTGGCTTGCAGGATGCTCATTAGAATTGGCCAGCAGCTCAACATTAAACTTAATCCAATGAGAGTGAAGGTGGGCACTGCTTGAGTTGGACTTGAATCAAGCATGCAAACCTCAAAACGGATAAAACATACATTAATGATCTTTTTTTCATTAAGTGTTTTCCCCAGCTTTCTTAGAACTTGTTTGTTTTGCTTTTATCAGAATTAGGTTACAGTTAAATTCTGGATCCAGTTTCTTTTCTCTCCAGTAGAATGAGAATTAGCCTTCACATAAGTCTCCTAGCAGGGATTAGTGAGACTTTTTTTGTCTCTAGTACTAGACAACTGAAAACAGAAAAGGCTTGAGTATGCTTTTCTTCCTAAAACAAGAAGCCTGTGAGAGAACAAAAGTATAATAGCATTTTTTGGAGTGCAGTGTCACAATGGGTTACTAGTACAAAAACAGCATAGTCTTTTTTTGCATCACAGTGCTCTAGTGAAATGTCACATTTGGCTTGCATAAAACCCTTGTGTTTCAAGAACCTGGTCCTTTATTTTGTTTATATTCTCCTTGTCCCCTACCTGGAGTACTACGTTCAGGTGCCCAGCACAAGAAGGATGTGGAGCTGTTGGAGTGGGCCCAGAGGAGAGCCATGGAGATGATCAGAGGGCTGAGCACCTCTCCTGCAGGGATGGGCTGAGGGAGCTGGGCTTGTTCAGAGTGGAGAAGGAAAGGCTCTGGGGACACCCTGTTGTTGCCTTCCGGTATCTAAAGGGGGGTAGCAGAAAATACGAGAGACTCTTTTAACAGGGAGTTGTAGGACAAGAGGAAATAGTTTTAAACTAAGAGTGGGGAGATTTAGATCAGATAATAGGAAGAAATTCTTTTCTCTGAGGGTGGTAAGGCACTGGCAGGCTGCCCTGAGGAGAGGGGTGCTCCATTGGAAGGGTCCAAAGCCTGGTTGGTCTAGTGGATAGTGTCCCTGCCCATGGCAGGGGGTTGGTACTAGATGATCTTCAAGGTCCCCTCCAACCCAAAATATTCAGTAAATGTGAAGATCGAAGGTTGACCATAATTCCTTGTATGATTAACATCTGTATTGGCAGATGTCATTCAAATCAAGTGAAAAGGGGTGTTGCAAAAGTATCTTCCGAGAGGAACTCACTGCACAGCATTGTGCAAAGGTGTTATTTCCCTGAAACTCTAAACCTGGTTACCACTGAAGAATTACTAGTATGAATATAATGAATGCTGGCAAAATACTCAGCTGCTACTATTCAAGCAACTAACCTTCAGAATGGTGTATAAAAAGCAAAGAGCTACTTTCTCTAATTTACCTTTTAGACTACAACAAATTCAGTGGATATTTACTACCGTGAATTTTAAATCATGCCCATTCCTGTAGGTTATACTTTTTGGATTAAAAATGTATGCCTATTGAAGGATGACACGATATAGAATTGAAGACATTGTTATCTTTCTGATAATGGTGCTCAGTCTACATCATTCTCGGATTCTTTAGTCACTGTCCATTTTATAAATGGAATAGTCAGCCTTCCTATCAGTCTCTCTCCTACCTCTCCTAGGTTGTTTTTCTCTGAAGGCCTCGTACAGGCATTTGCCTTTTGGCATCTCAAGTTCGTGCCCTGGATATGTCAGTTTCTTTCAACTTCTGGTGGAGACGAGCTGCTGACTGGTATGCCGTCTGTGTTTAAGTGAAGAGCCAACATCCACTAAAATTACGTCTGCAGTGAAGTGATTCTCTTAAATATATATGTGGTATATCATTTGTATGGTATGTCATTTGTGGAGTAGAAAGACTAATAATCTGAATCTGACAAAATATGAGTCTGTTATAAGAAAATTAACTTCACTACTGCAACATGAAGAATTGAGGTTGCAGGGTTATTCAAAGTGATACTAGCAAGGAGGCAATTCTTTGTGTCTTTTGTTGTTGTTTCTTGGGTTTTGTTTGTTCGTTTGTTTTTATGTCGTCCATTGTCAAATGGGAGAACTTGCAAAAAAGCAAAAAAAAACTTCTCACCATGCTACTAAAGTAGTTTGAGGTGGGGTTGTTTTTTTTCATTTGCTTGGTTTTCTCCCTCAGAATCAACAAGGAAATGACTAACATCAGGAATGGAAAACAAAATAATCAAAATCTATCTCCTGTCATTGAGAAACTTAGTAAAAAAAGTTGTCAGAATACAGCTTACGCAGAGGATATTTATTTGAAAACTAAAATAAAAGAAATAAGCAATAGAAATGAAAAGGGGAGAGAAGACTCGAGATAAACCATATAGCTGTGGTTTAGAGATACCAAGATAGGAAGAGCATAAGGAAGGAAGATAGCACAAATCATGAGAAATAAAATGCCTTTATCTTAGCCTCACATCTGTTGTGGTGCTCCGGGGGGGCCTCGGCAGGTTAGAGGTGCACTGCACTGTATGAAAGTCTGTGGTTATCTTATGCAGTGGTAATGTACTCATTTCCCCCTTGCCCCATGTGCACTCCTGCTGTTCAGAGAACGACTCATTTGTCAGCTCTAAACATTTTGGCCATTAGGAGAAAGAACAAGCTTTTTCTTTGATGCTGTGAGTTCCTACAGAAAACTGACCTTTCCAGACTCAGCATTTTCCACCACTTTTTCCAGTGCAGTCCTGTTTGTACTTGCTGGCTGCTGAAAGTCTTCTGTGATGCTTTGGAACAACTACACCTGCACCAAAGCAGGAAGGAAGATGTGAGCTCCTTAATGAACAGATTTTGCTGCTCTACACAAAGCTTTATGAAGTATGTTTGACTTCCTATATTTTTTTAGGAGACCAGTATCTGTCTGGTGACCAGTTTACTTAATGCCAGTCTTCTGGTAGCACCTGAACAATCAGCAAACTGATGTTGTGGTCATATCAAGAACTCTCTCTTTAATCTGGCCTTCTGTTTTGGTGTGTACTTATCACTTTGATTAAAACTTATATATCTACTTCTAACCAGGACAGTAGGCATTCAGAAATTCCTGGAAAACTGAGGATGAGTGGAAACTGATCTTCCAGGTTTGCCTGTTTGTTCCACTCTCTTCCGTGCATTCATTCCAGTGTGAAGAATGCAGACTTGCCCCTAAAGGAGAATTGCACAGGAACAGTTTAGGAGGAGGAAAAAAAAAATCAAAACCAGAATGGGCAAAAAAGACCTTTTTTTATATTTTTCTTCTTTCCAGAAATACATTTACATCTTAGATAATTTGCGAGGTTGATGGTTAGAATGCCACATTTGCATTCATTTACTTACTGAAAGTGTGACATGCTTTACTGACTGGACGTTCTAAATGATTCATGGTTTCTGTGATCATGTAAGGCTAGCTGGAGTCTACTGACAGGTAACAGTTGAAAAACTAGAGTATATTTGTTCAGCTATTTTGCATTCTGGATCGCATCAGTTTAAGAATATAACCCAAGATACTGACACCTGCAATCAAATACAGCACTGGAAATTCAGGGAACACCAAAACCTACAGTTCCTAGCAGACTTTTTGTGGCCAGCTCAACTGATGAATTTTAAGGCAGCCTATGTAATTGTTACCAGCAGACTCCAGCCCTTTCACGGTTTTAAGGCTACTAGTATGATTTTAGTAAAAGTTACGCCAGACTCCAGCTCGAGTCATGCAACATTTAGAAGACATTCTCCTTCTTTTTTTTTCTTTGTGTGTGTTTGTGGCTTTTTTGTTTTTTCTTTTCTCTATCTCTGGAAATCACCATACTGTTTGTGGCAGTAGTTTTCAAAAACTAAGAATTCTGGATGGTTTCTGACTCATGCTGATAGCATTTGACAGATTACTGTTTCTTAAATTTTTGTTTCTCCAAGTATGAGACAGAAAGACGGTCCTCGGTCTGTCAACCATGTGGAGAAATCCTATTTTTTCTTCAGCTGTAACTTTAGAGATTAACAAACTAATGATGATATATCGTGCAAATTAAGTATTTAACATTCCAAAGCATATTGATGTATTCGAATTCAGCTCAACATGTAATCTTCCCTGTTCCTCTTGGCTGACGCACAGTCACAAGTTCTATTATGTACTATTGAATTTGAAGCCAGATTAATGTCTCAAACTTTTGTTTGTCAATAAGTTATATGGTATAAGGGTGAAAAGTAGCTTTTTGAAATTACTGGTTATTAGATTGCCGGCAACCACAAATATCCCTCCTGTGAAATTCTTCTATTGGCTTCTCATCAGTGCAAATGCATTGCACCACTCAAATTGTTCATCCATTTTGCACTCGGAGAACGGAAGCTAAGCCTAAAACCAGAAACTAACAGTTATGATGGGATGATAATTCTTCTTTAGCATGCTCACAATTAGTGGACAAATTAAACTATTAATATATGACACGTCTTTCCTCGGGATGATTCTAATAAAGTATTACCATAGTTTCCTTTGGGGAAAAATCAGACTCCTTGTTCAAGGCCTTTGGTCTTGACTGTGTTCCTAGGATTTGACACACACAGCAAAAGCGGTGTCAAGCAGCAAACTGGGACTGGGGATGAAAATCTGTTTTCTCGAGCCACTGCTACCACAGAGCAGCACTCGAGCTGCCCTGTCAGCAGCAGGAGCAGCATGCGGAAGCACACGGCTCATGTCCAAGGATGTTGGCTGGCTTTGATTTCACATCATTTTTAATAATAGTAGGTATGGTACTTACATTGCTTGAGATTAGCTTTTTTCCCCTCTCGTTCTTAGTCAAAAGCATTTTATTTTGTATTGAATTCTTTGGGTCACAGGTCTTTGCTTAGAGCAAAATACAATTAAATTTACCAGGCAGTAAAGCATAGAGAAATGGAGATAAAAACAGCTTGCAATGTTTGTTTTTTTTTTCCCCTTGACCTATCTACTCTAGAAGGATGCCAATTAGTTTTTTGAAGATGCTACAAAGAGCTGATTGTGGAGACACAGAGCTAGAAAAAAAAAAGAAAAAAAAAAAACAAAACCAGCTGTCGGATAAGAGCAATCATTTATCATCTATGTCCGCTTCTAAGGTATGATGTTGCCTACTCGTGCAACATCAAGCCCTGTGCACGTGTGAATCTCTCACGGTAGCTCCTCCCTCGAAGGTCGGGGAGAGCTGCTGAGGGTCTCAGCTGGCCATTCCCAAAGCCTGCAAGTGAGGAGCCACGTCGGGGCTGTCATCCCGCTGCGCTTCCAGGCGCGGCGAGCCCTGCGGGTACCCGGCTGTGACGGCTGCAGGGACGTGAGCGTGAGCCCTGCAGGCACCGAGGTGTGAGCCCTGCAGGCACCGTGTTCCGAGCACTGCGCACACACTGCCGAGGCCTGCAGCCACGTGCTGGAGAGGGGGCAGCGCTTCTCGGGGAAGAACCCGATTTCCTCCGGAACGACACGGACTGAGCGTTGTAACCCGCTGGGCACCTGTTCCCAGCGCGGAACTTCTTTTTCGTTCCAAGCACCCACTCGGAGCGGCCATTATCCAAGACGCTTGTGCCGCTGCCTGGAACCTGTTCACCAAGTAAATGAAGGGAGCGGCGTGCGTGCACGGCGCAAACGCGGCGCCGCATCAATCTTTCGAAGGGCACTTTTTCACCCCGTCTTCCTCCGCGCTCCAGCGCCGCCCGGTCACACCGAGGCGCACGCCCTGAACGCCCCGTTCCGCCGGGCGGTGCGGATCCCCTGGCACACGGCCCACGCGTCCCGTCCCGTCCCGTCCCGTCCCGTCCCCCCGCCCCGCGCGGCGTCACGTGTGCGGCGTCACGTGCCGCCCGGAGATGGCCGCGGCGGCGGCGGCGGCGGCGCTCGGCGGGTGCCCGCGGGCCTGAGGGCGGCGGGAGCGGCGGGCCGGCTGGCGCCGCGCAGCCATGGAGGTGTACATCCCCTCCTTTCGCTACGAGGAGAGCGAGCTGGAGCGGGGCTACACGGTGAGCCGCGCCGCCCCCGGCCGGGCTCGCCCTGCCCGCTCCCGCGAGGGGCTGCGACTCCGCCGGCCGCGGAGGTCGCGCTTCTCGGCGGGCGTGGGGAGGAGGGGGCTCGTCCGAGCGGGGGGGGAGGCGGGGGGAGCAGCCGGGATGCTCGGTGCCAGGCCGGCGGGCGTGCTGCCGCGCGGAGTCCCGGCCGAAGGGAACGCTGTACGCCGTGCCCGAGCCCAGGGAGCGGCCCGGGCCCCGTCCCGGCGGGTTCCAGCAGCGCCTGCCGCTTGGGCCTCCCCAGGCCCCGTCCCGTGCTCGGAGCGCTCGGCGGAAGGCGGGTACCCACGGCCGGCTTCTTTCGTCAGATGCCTTCGTTCAGTAGTGCTGAGCTGCTAAGAAGCGCCGGGAAGAATCGCGTCCCCCAGAACGGCCGAAAGGGTACTCGGTGTAGGTGTAATTGCATGGAGCGCTTCTCTCCCGTGCCTTACAAGGGGTTGCACCCCACTATGCGCACGTCCACGCGATGCCAGCGCTGTGCGTGCCGTTCTCTGGTCCTCAGGATGGGCAGAACCGTGACAAACTGCGCAGGCTCTTACCGGTCTGCACTAACTTCTGTGCTTCTGCTGACATGGTGGAAGGCTGTGCCTTCCTTGGGCACAGGGCTTGTCGATTAAACCATCAAAGACCATACAAGTAAGGGATGTCATTGCATTTCCCCTCGGCTGGCGGTTAGGTCATCTGCTTCAGAGCCTCCAGCCAAACCTGAGAACTTCGGCAGCATTTTGCCTGCGTTTGGCCAGCAGGCTGTGAGTACCATGGGTGGTGGTCCTCCTGCTTGCTGCTGCTCCTTAGGGATCTGTGGTGGCACCGGGCGAGTCCTGTGCCAAGAGCTGAGGGCTGCACCAGTGCCACGAGGGAAGGCAGATGTGCGCTGCTGTATGTGTGTGCGTGAGCAGGAGGTGTCTGTGCCTGCAGAACCAGCTCAGCCTTGCAGACCACTTCAGGTGCACGGTGGTGAGAGCGTGACCACAACTGTGTTTCTGCCTCTTGGTTAAGCTTGAGTGCAAGAGGTGACCCACAGCATGATTCTGGGGAGTGAAATCATCTTTAAAATATGTTGGTAGAGCATTTAAAATGGACAGATTCAATGGATACCAGCATGTCCCACTTGGGCAGATTGGTTGAAATGGCAGCGGGATGTGGAAGTTAGGCGTATCACACAAAGTGGTGTTTTTTATATAATAATATGTATTTTTAGTATTTGAGTTAGTGTCTTTTGAATGTTTGCAATCCTGCTACCTAGACAATTTCTTTTTAAATTTTATGTGCATCAAGCTCTGTAAGCATCAGAGAAATCGGAAATGAAACTATCCAGAAACCATAGAAATAATTTTGGAAGTGAAAATTATTACGACACTGTTCTTTCCTGGTCAGCAACAATGACTTCAGCTCACGCAGCTGAAACCTGCTTTTAGCTCAGTAGAGATGGATGGTTGTTCCTGCATGATTACCTTACCTCTTCAATCAGATGAGGGGTCAGAATTTCTGTACTACATCACATTAAAAAATTATGATTCCATAAAGTACCAGTTGTACTGGTAAACCATACTAAAATGCATAGGCAAAGTTCCTTTGGGTCAGGCATACTTGTGGCAGAGGAAATAGAAGTCAGTCTTGATAATGACATGGTCTTCCTTTGTGTTTTAAAGAGCTTATTGGCAATACACAAACCGGACTTACTCAAATGTATCATTTGTTACATTACTATGAGTGCTGCCTCCTATTGTATGATGTTGGCCCACGATGTCAGATGTGGATGTTGGTGGTTTCATAGAATCATAGAATTGCTCAGGTTGGAAAAGACCTTCAAGATCAAGTTCAACCACAACCTAAATGGCAGGAGAGGCTGAACCTTCCCACCATTTTTCTGTTCCATGTTGTTGCTGTGTGACAGATGGTGGCAGAGAGGCACTCTGAGAAAACAATGTCTGACATGGAAGAGCAGGTGAAGCAAAGGTGTGGAACTGAATTCCTCTGTGCAGAAACAATGACACCCACTGACATTCATCAACATATGCTGAAGTTTACGGAGACCGAACAGCGGATGAGAGCACACTGAGGGGTGGGTGGTGTGTTTCAGCAGTGTTGACAGCAATGTGAAAGACAAGCCATGTTCCAGATGGCTACTCACAAAATGAAGAGTGTCTTGATCAGCATATCCACTTGAATTGGCAGATTGCAACCAGGGAGCCGTGTATGGAGCTGAATGTTGGGCTTTGGTGAGTTGGAAACTATGGTGAGTATTTTGGAATATCGCAGAGTTTGTGTCAGCTGGGTTCCACGAGCGCTCACAAAGAAACAGAAAGAACACTGTATGCAAGTTCATCAGGAACCATTGAGCCAACAAGAGGCTGAATGTGACAGTTTCCTGGATTCCATTGTTACTGCTGACGAGATGTGGTGTCACCACTACAAGCCAGAGTCAACACAGCAGTCCATGGAGTGGTGACACTGGATTCCCTATTGAAAGAAAAGTTCAAGATGCAACTCTCAGTGGGCAAAGGACCTGTCTTTTAGGGCAGGAAACGCATGAACCTTGTGGATTTCCTGGAACCTGGTCATACTATCAACGCAGACCACTACATTGTGATGCTGACTAAGCTGAAGGCTTGAACTTCCAGAGTCATGGCAGAGAAGAAGACAGACCTTTCTCTTGCAACATGCTGAAGTCAGGCCTTGTACCAGTCTGAAGGCTGTGAAGCATGTTGACAACCTTTGGCTGGACTGTCCTGCCACAGCTGCTGTATAGTCCAGATTTGGTGCTGTCTGACTTCCATCTCTTCAGTCAATCGGTGATGGATTGTGTGGGCAGAATTTTCCTAGCACCAAAGCCGTCATAGCAGCTGTGAAACAGTGGGTCATCTCCGCTGGTGCATATTTTTATGAGCTCAGCGTGGAGGCTCTTGTTCCTCACTGGCAAAAATGCGCAGCTAATGGTGGTGACTGTGTTGAAAAAGAGTGTTTGGTAGCTGAGAATTTGCTCTATCAAATAGTGTTCCTGTGCTCTTTGTATCTGTTGTAGTTTCCCTAGAAATAAACAAGAGGCATTACTCTCAGAGCAACCTATGTAGATAGTTTGCATAAGTGTTACACCCAGCACTGAAATTCATGGCCTGTGCAAATGAGGACACCATAAGCCCTCCTTCCAGCAAAACTGAGGTTGTTGAAAGCTCCGTGCCAGGTAGGAAGATACTTCATAGGAAGAGAGATTGACCTGAGAGGAAACAGTAATATAACAATTATTTTGCATTGAACAAAAATTTCACTTGGAGAGCTGGAACATGTAAAAATGTCAGAAGTTCAGACCACATCATCTCTTCTTGGGGTGGCCTACTGCGGGATCAGTAATCAGAGTTGTGCTCCAAAATATGAGGGTTGCAGGATGTTGAAGACTTTGTGATTAAGCAGATATTTCACCAATTCTGGGCTGTCAGGTGCTGATGAATTAGAAAAGTTGAGACAGAGGAAAGGGATCCTGTTACGTACTGAATCTCCTTGAAACAAAGCCTTTAAATGAAAGGACGTGGTTGCTATCCTGGAGCTCTGTAGTGTATCTGAGTGGAATGTTTTTTCTATTAAATGTAATAGGTAATTAAATATCAATTATTTTATGTCACCCAGCTTGCATATGTTATTAACCTTTAGAACAGTATGATGTTCACAGAAGAGCTGCTTAACACAGCTGATCTTAGACAAGGGATTGCTCGCTCACTGATGTGACTGAAACAAAGAGATATCAGAGACGATGTGATTAATGGTGCAAAAGCATGACAGAACTTGAGGCACGTAGAAATGGTTCAGGTTTGGTCTCTACTAGCAACATGCCAGGAAGTCGTAGAGGGCGTCTCCTGAGCTCTGTGGTTATCAAGGGGCTGTTGCAGTGAAGCAGGGCTTTAAAGGCGTTGTTGATAATTGTGGTGATGGCCGTCCTAGTTTGCTGAAGGTGGTGGTGGCCTCCTGCGTGACATGGTTGGCTCTGCAGGCTTACAGTGCTGCCCTGACATCTCTGGGCTTCTGGTTTCTTATCTGTCAGAGCAGGAAGTGTTTTCTCTTGTACTCATCCTGCCACCATCTCACAGTCTGGAAAGGAGAGTGTTTGTCCTTTGCTCTGAGGAAGCTCCTTACCAACTTGCTGTTTTGTTTCCCGGTCAGCTCAGGAAAAGAAAGGAGTACAAAGGAAAATGAAGGACAAGTCTGTAATGCAACACTTGAGGTAGTGTTTGGTCAACAGAGTAAATGGAGAGCTCGCTGCATTCTGTCTTTGTTTGAGGAGTTCAACTTTAGTAAAGTGTTCTTCTCTTGTACAGAGCCATGAAAGCTTTTTCGTTTTCCCCCAGAAAAATCTAGAGTAACCTTACACTTCTTCTACAATTTTGTTTGGTGTATATGTAAAGTGGTGCAACGCAGAATAAGGAAAATGTCTGTTTTCCTTGTGGACAATTAGATTTCATTGTCAGTTTAAATTGATGACACTAGCTTCCAAACTATTGAGCCTGTGCTAATAAATGCAACAATTGTTCATAATTTGGCAGTGAATGACCTTTAAATGTAGACGCTTACTAAGGATATCTCTAGGGAACAATTTAACTTCGAAATGACACCCGTGTGTTCTCGTTATCATTTAAATATGCTCCCTTTGTCAATAACAGAATAATAAATACTGGTTAGATTTCTAATGTTGATTCAGACGCTAGGAAACTTGCTGAATATATTACTGTACATTTGATTTATATTGACCAAAAAAATTTTACAGTGGTGTACTGCTGGTCAAGGTGACATACATTTAAACGTGTTCTAGAGCAGAGGTCATACTTGACTGACACATGTGCTTACTGCGTTTTTAATTAACACTTTAATACTACTCCCAAAATTGCTCCTGGAGTTGTAAATGTTGTGGAAGCAAGGTACAACCTGCAAGACTGTGAAGTACCTTGGATCTTTTTGAAAGTCTGTAGGCGTTATCTACATTGAAGCAGTGTTCTGATTACAAGGCTCTACTCTTGTTTATGGAGGCATAGAACTACACAGATTTAAAGTTTAGTATAGCTTATGTACTTCAACATTCTTTTGTTGTTGACGTAGGTATGCAAAGAGTCAAAAAGGAAAGCTGTTAGGTGTTCTTCCGTGTATAGCCTAAGAGTAAGCCACCATAGTAAGTGATAAATGTGAAAGGTAGAGGGGGAGTATTTATAAATACTGTTATTCTAAAGCATGGAGGAATTACTTATGTGAATGAGTTTACATTAAAAAGCTTCTCCTGTTACTATCCCAGGCCCTCCACTGGGTCTTTGGATTCTGTGAACTTGGTAGCGTAAGAAATCTGTACTGGCCCTGTGCGTCTTGAGTACAGCGTTGGTGAGTGTGCTTAAAGGTCTGGCTTGAACAGGCTCACTGAAGATTATCTCATGCCACAAATCCTACTGAAATCAGCGACAACAGTAACTCTTTAGTTCAGGGGAGTTAAACAGAAATATTAGGTCTGGTGTAGCCACGGTTAGGCATTCTTATTGTCACGCTGTCTTCACAAAGAGCTTTTAAATGTCACGGTGTCTCCACAGGGGACTCATAGCAGGTATGTACAGATATTTTCTCTCCTGCTTTGGAAGACGAAGAGGATAATTTGACAGATACTGGTGGATCTGTAGTGTCAGAAAAGTGAGATACATGACCATTGCTTTTTTTCCATTCAAGTGAAGGACGTTGAGTTAGTAGGTTGTACAGAACTGATAATTTAGGCCGAAGAATGAATTTTTTTTTTGTTAACTTATGCATTTGGCAGCACCCATGACTACTTTTTTTTTCTCCAGTCAGTTTTTGTGTTGACAGACTTTGAGTCAGTGATACGAAATTGACCATTTGGTGTGCAATGGGAACTTGGAGAATACAAAGCAAGACAGATAATTTTGCCACACACATGAAAGCAGCAAAGGCAGGAGCTGGAAAAAAAGTAACAGTGAGTGAAAAACCAACTGGATCTATGCATAACAACCAGTTAAAATTGTTTCTGTGTTTGTGCTTAGCCCGCTTAGGAGTGAAACAAATTTTACAGAGGTATATAGCTCTGATGATCTCTAATTGTTGTGCAATTACTCAAACCCCTCACTTCACTCTCATGAAATATTAGTGGAAAAGGCTGTCTAAGATTGTTTTGAGCAAGAGATGAGTTCCAATGTATTCCTTAGAGTGCTTAGCAGTAGGATAAAGAAGCAGCAGAATGATTACCTCTATCAGATTACTGTCTGAAAGACGCATTCTGTCAGTAAACCATAACTGCTAAGCAACTCAGAATGAGCAGTTCACTGACAAAGTCTACTGATTTGTGGTTTTGATGAGAAAGTTACATTTTCAGAAAGATAGGGGGGAGCAGAGCATTCAAACATGTATCACAACAAAAATGTACTTGAATTTCAGCCAGTCTTCGAGAGGTAGTAGTTGTAAAACTTTTGCTAATAATCAAATGCTGCCAGTGGAATTATTTCGTCAGGAGGATTAATGCTTAACTTCTTGTGCTGGTGTTTTCCATCTGTATGGTGTCAAGTTATGCTGTTTGTAAAATTTTGTCAGCAAAGGTAGAGTTAATACATTCTTCACTTCCCAAGAGTGAAAACACACCAGATTTAGAAATCCCAACATGAGGATAGATGTTATAGATTATTTTTTTATTACTGTAATGCACATCTTAATTTGTCTTTGAACTTTGTAATACCTGATGCGATTCATTTCAAATTTAATTGATAATTAGTTATCATTGTAATAACATACATGAAGTTATCTTGTAATTTCAGTCTGTAATGATACCATTTTTGCTAGATGGCTGATGAGTTTTGAAAAAGTTGAAAATATGTTTATTATCTCGAGCAGTGACTAAGTTATTAAATCAAGTAGGTTAGCATTGCAGGAGCAGTTTTAAAAAACTGTCTTCTTAATAACATTTATTTTTACAATAACAGGAAATTTCAAATGACCATTCTTCAAAACATTATAATTCAAAACTATCTGCGGGGAAACAGCACCACTATAAGTGGGAAATTCCACTTATAGACTAGTTTTTTTCAGTCTTCATGAAGAATTTAACAGTAATTTACATAAATACATTATTCTCAGCCTTAGCTGTCTCTCCTTTTTACTTCTTGTTTTCAGTGATTTTTTTTTTTAATATGAAGGAATTTAAAGGATTTCTTATACGGAGGCTAAATATATTAATCTCAGCGATTCTTGGAGTAATTATCTTTAAATCTTAGTATTCTTGGAATTCACAAATAGGAAGGAAGGCAATGGAACTTTTCTTACGCTGCAGCTGAGTGACCACATTGTGTTTCTTTCTCAATAAGCCACTGAGGACAAAGTTTAGTCAGTCTTGATCCAACTTTGCTCAGCAGAATCACAGAATCACTGGAGTTGGAAGGGATCCTTAAAAGTCATCTTGTCCAACTCCCCTGCACTGAACAGGGACACCTACAGCTCAGTCAGGAGCTCAGAGCCCTGTCCAGCCTGTCCTTGAAGGTCTCAGGGACAGGGCATCCACCTCCTCTCAGGGCAACCTGTGCCAGTGCCTCACCACCCTTAGTGTAAAAAACTTCTTCCTTATGTCCAACCTCAATCTCCCGTCTTTAAGTCTGAACCAGGGTCTTCACCTGACCGCCATGACTGTTCAGATATCATCAGGAGTGTCTTGGTGACTACGTCAGCCAATTCCCTCAGGACTCCTGAATGAGTAGCAGAAACATCTCTTGAGGAGAGCTAAGGAAGCTGGCTCAGCCAGGTGCCTAATGTTGGGAGTGCCGTGCTGTCTGTTGATGGAAGCGCTTCTGTTAGGTGCCCCTGTGGAAATGCATCAATGCAGGATTTCCAGTTACTGCACTTTGGTCATTCTTACTGTCAGCAACCATCATTCTGTGTTGCAGTATTACGAGAATTGTGTGAGGAAATCTATCAACTTTTCATTTTCACTTCTTGTCATGCTTTAGATTTCTGTGGTTTGAGGAAGACTAAAATTGCATTTTGTAGAGCCCTATGAAAGAAGATTTTGATGACAAAGCAGAAGTGTTGTTATTTACTTTGAAGGTGATGCTGTATTTTTAATGGGAAGTGAAAGGATAAGTGTATGAAGTCTTTTAACGAGCTATTTGTCCTTGGATTTTCTGATGACAAATATCCATGTACCTGCAAGATACTCTTCCCTGGAACAGTCTTTTTTTCTTGTTATTATTTCTACCTAAACGCAATGCTACAAGCAATTCACATTTTGTAAACTAATGCATTTTGTATATTATTGTGTTTTAAATGAAGCACTTGGAGTGTGACAAAGATGCTTGCATACTGCTAGGGTTTGAAGTAAGCTGGGACAGAAATGGGAGCAGATTATTTATCGTTGTATCACGGGCATGTCCAACCCGTGGCCTGGCACAGCTGTCAGCGTGGCTGGCCCCTACCCCGCACCACCATGGGAGTGGTTCTTTTCACCAAGCAGCCCAGCCCCTCAGCACCGACAAAGCATTAGTGCATGATGAACATTGTCTGGGCTGAAATCGGGACACAGCAGAGCACAGTACAGGGCCAGCTCAGGTGATGGCAAATTGGGTTATGATTTTGATGCACTGAAGGACGAAGTACAGGAAGAATAAAATTTCATCAGAAATCTCTTAACACCTTAGAATCATAGAATCATTCACCTTGCTGAATGTTTACAGAGACCATACACTGGATGTGAGCACAGAGGGGGGGGTTGGTGCCGTTCAGCAGTGGTGACAGCAACAGTGTTCAACTGTGCTGGTACAGAATTTTACAAGCATGGCATGCAGGCTCTTGTTCATTGGTGGCAAAAATGCATAGTTCATGGTGGTGACTATGTTGAAAAATAATGTTTCGTAGCAAAGAATTTGGTCTATCATATACTGTTGTTGTGCTCCTAGTTGTCGTTTCCATGGAAATAAATAGACAGCAGCCCTTCTGCAGTGACCTACATGTATGCAGACCAAGACAATCCATTCCTCTTCACTCAGTGCAGGCCAGACAAGCCAAAATGTTGGGCATCCGTGGCATATCACAGTGTTGGTGAGTCACAGTTAAGACCATGGCCTCTAGATGGCAGTTGTTAGATTGCTTGCATGGTGTGTACAGAGAATTTGAAAATTCCCTCTCGAGGAAGCTGTTTCCCAGTGAAGTGTTGTGAAAACTAATGTCTGTCCATAACTGTGGAGTTAGTGTTTGACTGCTTTGACTTGTGTATTGAAAACAGTGTAGAGCTGGCATGGTCTTTATTCCCACCAGTGTGGCCTGAAAACTGTGAGATAAGGATTACTGATCTTTGTTATTTTATTCTATGCATTTTTTATCTTGCCCTGTAATTGATTCACTTTTTAAAAATTGATTCTGTTTTTTGAACTGAAGCAGAAGGTATTCATGTGCTGCAGTATCTCCAAATTGGAAAACAGTGAAATCTAAAGCTTTCCTATCACCTGCTACGTAAGGACAAATGAAGTCTCGATTGTGTTGGTGAAATCATCAATTCATCAACAGCAAGTTTGTGTTGATTGCATGGAACTGCTTTTATGAAAAGTGACCATATGCACTTCAGCTAAGTGCCCTTACTTCTGGTCTTCCACAAGCCTCCTCTGTTTCTTTGGGTTTAGTTTCCCTTCATGTTGCTCAGTAATCAAGCCCTGTCCAGGAAGAGGACTAGTTGGTCACGCATCTGCTTTGCAGTCAAGCTGTGATGGTAATTACAGTCAAACTTTATTGTCCTTTAGAGATTTGGAAACATAAGAAACACGTCTTCATTTTAGTCATAAAGATTTTAATAGATTTATAGTAATGTCAGAGAACATTATAACAATATTTACTCTGAAAGCTGTGAAGAAACGGTTATTCAGGGAAAAAAAGCATAAAACAGATTTGGAGATGAATGCTGTATAACTGTAAAGCAGATTTGGAGTTCAGTACTGTGCCATAACAGAATCAGAAAATATATTAGCTTAGTGCTTTTCTGATATTTTACAAATTTTAAGAAAAAATATATTCTGCGATGACATGAGCTACATGAAATTCCCAAGCCTGCCATTTCTATAACTGTGTTAGAGAACATTGAAAAACTAAAATTTAATTGAAGATCCATTCTCCCTTTAAAATAAAAGACCTAGCTTATGTTTTTAAGTCAGAGTGAGGGAGGCTAGAAGGGCAGTACAGAACCAAAGCATCTGTTTTTGGTATTGAAGTGAAAATATCAGAGGCCTTTCATTGTGCCGAGCGCATAAAACGTGGATGTGTGATTGGTAGCAGTTCGTTCTTTTTGCCATTTTGTGTGAGTGTTTTAAGAAGTCCTGTTTGACGCAGATTACAAAGCTCAACTACACTGAAGTGGGGCTGAATATATGGTATTTTTTCTTCTGTATCTCCCCTGTACATCACAATATGGTTTTCTTTCAGGTACTTTCAGTTCTGCCTTCCCTTGGCAAATAGTTCTTTCTTCTGTGTTTTGCCAAACGTCTTTCATATCAGTTGAGAGGAGGGAAAGAACATTTGTAGATGTTTTAAGAAAGAAGTTGGTAAGAACTTGCCAGGAGCATAAAGAGAAGACAGTTACTGTCCTCTGTGTACAAGACAATCTTTACGTAGGCCTGAATTAAAGACAAAGTAGGAGAGGATATTTGAAGTTCACCACTTTCAGTTAAGAGGTCTTTTAGTATTTTCTCTTCACCTTTTAGTGTGTAATTGCTTCTGTATGGAAAGAAAATGTAAGTGGAATGCATTAATAGGAATGAGAAACAGTTCTAGGAACCATGTTGTCTCTGTGTGCATTTTAGTATTCACATTTGAATTTTTCTTTTACTGCTAGATGCTAATTTCAGCGTTAGAAAACCTCTGAACAATTTTAAGACTGAAAAAAAAAAGGATTGCTTAATTGGTAATATGAAAATCTGAAATATAAGTCTGATTTTCACCCAGTCCATGGGAGAAGGGAGGCATTTTTCTCTGCAAGTTGAACATTCTGTAAACTAGGATGGGTGATTGTAATTTAGTTGCTTTAGTCATGAGCACCACTGCTTATTCTTTTGTTCCTCTTTTTTTTTTTTTTTTTTTTAATGTGGATGTAATCATGAATGTCATTATTCCTTAAATCCAGTGGCCAAAATAATACTGCTCATGCTGAACTGCCCTGACTACCTAGGTGTTTGAGTAATACATTTTACGAACTTCCTCAGAAAATGCTATTACCTCGATCTGGAAATAGATTTGGTGCCTGGGAAGGGTCCAGCAACATGCTGCACATTCACAACTAATTCTTGCTACTTGCCAACTAAATTGTCAAAAATTGCTGATTTGAAAGGGGGTGAAAACTTGCTTAAGGTAATCACAGATATAACTGTTATCTGTTAAGGGCTAAGAACTTAATGCCCCATTTCTCAAATGAGATTTTACTATAACGAGATAGCTGTATCACACTCCTAAGTGAAAAAGCTCATGAGCTTGCCTGCGTGGTTATTTCCAACCTCTGCTCTACTAACAAGCTCCCAGAGTTGTTGTTGCTTATGAAAGTGGAAAATGGACCTGATAAAAATGTTTAGTCTGTAGGGCTGTGTTTTATTTATCATATCACAAAAGAACAATGTTTTGTTGCATCATGGTCAAAATAGAAGCGACCTTGCTTGTTCATGAGTGCTCAAAGCTTACAGATAAGAGGCAAAATAATAGAGTACAATAGAAAGAGTGTAGTGTAATTATTTGTGGCTTGTCAAGTGAAGCCCTCTCAGGCCCCAAGTGATTCAAATCTGGGAACTCTGCACAATTCCATACACTAACCATAGCCAGCATCAGAGAAATCTCACCCAGCTTCTCCGACAGTGCTGAAATTGCATCAGTTTGTCATGCACTGAGCATGCCAGCTTCACGCAATATCATTTGCTTGCAAATGGGCCTGGCCCCAATGCCCTGAGACACATTCTTTGGTATCTGACTCTTGGCCTGTGATTTGTCATGTCTCTAGTGCTATCGGCGTAAAGTAATTTTAATAGATTCTGATGGTTTGCTTGTGGAAGGTAAAGAATGCAGTACAGATTGTGTCAGGTAGCTTTCTGTGGCATGTAACATGGTTGAGCTCTCACGATGGTGATAGCCAAACAAAGAGTATGGAGAAATGAGAACCCTATTTTCAGTAGTATTTAACACCTCTCTTCATAACACCCTGCTGGGGGGGGGGGGGGGGACACCTTTGCTAACTCAGCAGGTCCAAAAATTTAGCAGCTTAAGAAAGAAACATTATTTGTGCTTAAGAGCTGTTTGTGGATGGAACATAAAGACAAAAAATCAGTAGCTTTGTTTCTTTGTACCGGGGCAGGGGGAGGGTGGTACTTTAGAAGTGTAAAAATGTTAAGTAATTTCCGTGGAGAAAAAAGTATATATTCAATTTTTATTTCTTTGGTGTTTAACTAAGCATTAATTATTTGGAGATTTAGTACTCTCTAAACAAAATCACTGCATTTTTTTTAGGAATTATGATCTTCAACGCTGTTTACAAAAAAAAAAAAGAGAGAAAAGCATGTACAGTTTGTTCTAAAATGTATCTTATGTGAAACTGCATAAATATGATTTAGAGTATAGATTTTAGAATAATTTATCCATAGATTTTAATTAGCTATTTGTGACTTGTTGGGTAATTAAACCTTTGTTAATGTAGTTTTGTTTCATTATGAAATAAGTGTGTGACTTTTTTTACTCTTCCTTTGACACCACTGAGATGAGATTATTTTGCCATTGACAACTCTGATCTTTGCATCATTTTTTTTTCAGCTGACTTCCTAAATTGATTACTACTTCTGTGTTGGAGCCTGCAGCATAGCTCACCAGAATTCTGCTGACACCAATCGATTAATGTGAAGGTGTTAATGTTAGTGATTTCATCTAAGAAACATTCAAAACCATGTCAGTAATCTGTTCCTAAAAACTGCCAGATCCTTGAATCTTGTTATTTTGAACATGTTAGTTTGGGTTAACAAGAATTTCTCTGAAGAGCAGAAAAAAGAGTGTGTTAGTGAGTCCTGTGGGAAGGGCAGATTTTAATCAGTTGTTGTACATTAGTATGGCATACATGCACGTGCTTTAATATTTAACAAACTGTTTTAAAAAATGTTCTTGTTAATATTCATGGCATCTCTGAGGAGTTTATAAAAATGCTTGAGCACAATGCATTTCTTTTTAGTTTTACCTAGGGAATTTCTGACAGCAGTGTAACTCTGAGCACCCCGCAAGCAAATCTCTGCAAGTCTGCCATTTTCCTTCCCTCCTCAGCTTCAGCATTGGCTTAGCAGTTTTGTTGAGCTAAGCACAATGTTCGAGTGAGCCTGCATTTTTTCCCTTTCTGTTCTAAATATATTCAGAAAAATACTGTTGCATTACACAGTTTCTCAGAGAAGTTCTGGGCTATGGCCAGAACCCACTGTTCGTACTGTACACAAAAAGAAGGAAAAGTTCTTTTCCAGCTTGAGGTATACCAACTTCTGAAAATGTTTTGCTTTTATTTCTTGGTGGAGTTTTTTCATAGTATCATTTTTTTTGAAAAGCAGTGTGCTAGTTGTTGTGTTGTATACGCATCATTAAAAGAGCTCTGCCATAGTTCCTAGTTAAAAAAAAAATGTTGTCAGCTGTGGAAAGTACAAGTTAGTTGAATCCACTGCAGCTGCTGTTAACATTTGAGTTTTATTTGCTAAATGAGTTGCCTCTGAGAAAACACCAAAGCCAACAGAGTAGTATGGTCAGTGTAAGCTCCTTATATTCTCGCAGGGGCAGGAGGTGGGCATGCATGCACACATGGTGTGCGCATGGCACAGGTATGCAGAAACACCTGCGTGTGCTGAGATTGAGGGACTGCTGGGAAGCGTTGCAGGGGAGACTGTTTGCGATCCCATGTGAGTTGATGCTTTAATGACCTGAATGGTGGGACTGAGTCTTTACTGAAACTTGCCAGCAACACCAGGGTGGAAGTAACGATGAGCATGCTGGAGAACAAGAGTCGATTTGAAAATGAATTTGGTGAATTGAAAGATTATTCAAGAAAGGAAAACAGGGTGCTATTTCAGCAGAGCTGAGACTTAAAATACTTTTAAGATGGCCAGGTTGCTAACTCTGGGCTGTTGCAAAAAAGGCAAATACGAGCTGGGGTTCTGAAAGATGTATTCAAAACAGAGTAGTCCTTACCCGGTGATGGCTGGAGTCTATGCTAAGCTGGACTACCCTGTCCAGTTTTAAGTACTGCACTCTAAGAAGCATGTGAACCTACTGGAAGGAGTGTCCACAAGAGAAAGCAATGAAGGAGGGAATATGAAAATTATTACACTAACTTTCTAAATCTCTCATCAGTGTGAAGAATGAAATACGATGGGATTTTATTTTCTTTTTAACGTGAAAAAGAAGAGAAACTGAGCGGGAACTTGGTAGCAATTGCCAGTAACATAAAATGCTTTTGAAGAGGGAAGGGAAGTGATCAGTCTGCAGACTGGACATGCTGCGGTACTATGCTGGACACTTTCTTGTCTTGTCCAACAGAGATAGAATTCATTATGAAATGGTATTGAATAGTGAAGATACTGCAGTGTGGGAGTAGGTTGTGGAAGCTGTGTCTGTATTGGGCTTAGATGTTTCTGGCAAGACTGAGAAGGGTAGGTTGTCTTGCCTTGAGACAGCAGGGTGAGCAAGGTAACTCACAGAAATGCAGGACTAGAATAGATCTGCCAAAGGTCTTTCAATACTGTGAGAGAACATGCATGTGGGCGAATTCTGCGGAAGGTCTGAACTATTTTGCTGGCCATCTGCCAGTAAAGTCTTGCTAAAGCTTCCTTTTGTAAGGTTCTTCATCAATTTTACCTCCTATACTCATCCCCTAACCTCTTATAACTTGGACATTTTGTGTTTTTCTACAGCTCTTGGGAGTTCATCCAAAGTAGCTCTGTTCCCTTCCCTTTGGAAGTATTAGAGCTTCTCATAGTGGAGTGGTTGCAGAAACAATCATGAGCTGCTCCATCTCTGTCTCTCTACGCAGGAAAAGAAACATCTTCATCTTGCTTAAGGTCTTCCTGGGAGGTAGCCATTCTTTCTGTTTCTAAGTGGCATTACATTTTGAGGCAGACTTGTTACGTCAGATTATTTTTCCTCCTTGAAACACCGCTAGTACTATTCAGTATAGCATTTGTGTTCATTATTCCTTGAATTTTAATTTCTTTTCTTATCTTCTTTAGTACTTCAGACTTAAAAACGCTTAATGGTGAAGAATGGGACCAGGTGTATCTGTTTCTGTAACTGTATGCATACATAGCAGTGAAGGCAGGTACAGACCACTGGGGGGAAAATATATCACTCTAATCAAGAAACTACAAGAATTTGTTGCCACTCTTACTCCATTGCACTTCTTCTTGTGTATAATTTCCACCATAAAGTGCAAGCTCTTTAAATGCTCAGATTGCCAGGTGGCTAACTTAGGAGGAGATAGCTGGGTTGGTGGCTTGCCTGTGAAGCACAAAGCAGCATTGGGACAGGAGTAGCAGGAGGGCTGATGCAGCTCTGGTTGTCCAACATTAGTACTGCCCTTTGGCCTCACTTGTTTAAAAAAAAAGGTGAGAGGGAAGTTTCTATAAAATGGGAAAGCCTTGCAGGAGCCTTTCTTAGAGTTGGTACCTGAAGGAACAGGTGTGTTCCACCTCAAACCTGTCTCACCTGAAGAGGCATGAAGGTGAACTATACATGTCTGGAAAGTTAGGAGACTTCGGATTTCTTAATGACACAAATCACAGAACAAAGTCCAGACAGTGTGTGCCACTTACTACCAAGAATTTTCAGGAGTTGATCAGAGAATTGTATTTTGAAGAGTAAGAGTACTTTGGGGGAATAGAGGCAGTGACTGTTGTTGCTGTGTTGCATACCTTTATCTGCAGACGTTGCTGAAGATATGATCTAATCCTGCATTTGGTTACTGCATTTATCAGTTACCTGTTTTTGACTTCATGGGTGAGCTGTTCCTTGCCAGTGCTAGCTTAAAGATTAGTGCTGTCTTATTTGAGTGATGTTTCTTACATGTTCCCTGCTAGTGCGGGCCTTGTCTCTGACCTAATGCAGGAGGCACTGTGTCATGACTTCTGGTGAAGTTCTTGTCTCTGCTTCACCCTGTATGTGTTTTGTTGAGCCCTGGTGTGCTCCGTTGAACCTTGGACCATGTATTTTGCCATACCTCAGAGGTGTAGAACAAGGCAATAAAATAGTGCTATGGGAACTACCATTACAGTTCCCTTTTGCTGCTTGCAGACACATCCAGATAGCTTAGCTTCACTGTATTCTCAGTGTCAGTGATTTATTTATTGCTGATGTTTAGATGTAGCTTTTCCCCCTTAATACCAAGGAAATGATCGAAGAATCTTCTGCGGTTCCTACAGGAGTAGTATTGTAAAACAGAAAGCTTGGTACAAATATTGGATGTACAGCAGTACGATGATGTGCCTCTGGTCTAAACGCTAAATAAGCCACATGTCTTTCACTTCTATATTCTTGGCATTGGCACGGTGTTTGATGCTGACCGAATTAGAAGAACTCAGTGTGAAAGAATCACTGTTATTAGCCAGAATGGTGACTAAGATAAAAGGTCTTTATTCATTATATGTCATGCAGGCAATTTCTGTATTTCTCAGGGAAACAGGATGAGATTATGTTGGGCAGCATGATAAGCAGACAAAAAAGAGTCAATGTTTACTCAGTCCTCAGCTGCAAAATTTGTATAATGGAAGCCCTTTTTTACCTCCTGCATTATAACTGTTCTTAATTCCTAGTTTGTAGACAGTGAAACACAATTCCATTTAAAAATCTCCAGCAGATTTGCAGAAGAGCACTGGGGAGTGATTTATCGATGTATCAGGAAAGGGAAGGGAGGAGCTGAGTGGCTCGTGTAGTGGCTGATATCCTCTGACTGTCAGCTGTTGGGAGGCCTCAATGCTGGATCGTCTGGGTACTTAACTAGAACAGTATTACATTTTTATCTTAAGAACAACTTCAGCACAGACTTATTTGGAGAGATCTGACAAGACAAGAGCATTTAATTTTGATTATTGGTACATATCCAGGTCATCATGAGTGGTTTTTACCCAAGAGCTCAGTATGTGCAACTGCGTAGCTGTTTCTGGAGAGATATTTCTTTGGACATTCAAATCTGCAGAAGAGACAATTTACCATGAGGATGTGCTTTGAGAAGGAGTTGTGTGGCAGTCTCCCAGTTTGCCACGTAGGCTCTCACATCCCTGCAGTCCAAGTGTGGCTTTGCACTGCCATGCAGAGATCAGGTCTTGGAACTGGATACGGGTAAAAAGCCATCATTTGGTTAGAGCCGCTTACTGATGTAGTGATGCATCTGGTACTGCAGCTGGTTTGGCAGCTGCACATGGACAGCATAATTTCTTGAATTTTCTGACTTTGGAGTGCTGAACTTTTAAGCTCAGTGTTCTTTGGCTATATTTTTATTGCCTAATAATGGCTAAATTTGTATTTTTACAGGAGATGTTGCAGTGCTCCATGCATTTCAGTGAAAATAGTATCAAAGTTCACTGTATAGTTTTGGAAAAAAAGAAGTCAAGTTACAGGCTTCTTAAATGTTTTATAGCATGTCAGTGTTGTTTTTTTTTTTTCTTTTATTCTCCTTTGTGTAGCATTGTAAATATTTAAATATGGGTCCCAAAAATAAAATCTCTGTAAAACATGGAGCTTCTGTTGCAGACTCTAGGGATTTAGTGTGCTAAATTAGCACTGGTTGAATGCATTTTAAAAACATCTTTGGGCTGCAATTGTTCACTTCAACAACTTTGATGAGTGGTCAGAAATGAAAAATCATGTTGTAGACCAGACTGTGTGTGACCACTGAGAAGTTAAGAGTTCTTGATTTTGCCTCCAGGTCCCAGCTAGCCTTGAGAATCTGGAAGTGGTAATGTTCATACTGGGAGCTTTCAGAAAACAAGTCTTAGGCAATGCTGGGTTGATGTGGAAATTTGCAGTAACTACAGAATATTCCTCTTACTTTGCAGGAATTCTGAAACAGAGAGAGGAGGTTGGATTTTTGTTTGTTACTTAAGCTTTCTGGGCAAAGGTTTCATTTAGGAGTGGAAATCAGCATTGCTTCTGTTACTACAGACCTGCTCCGAAAGTGATGCCTCTTATTTTTTTTCTATTGGGCCACGATGTCAGCAGCAGATGTTGGTTGTATGGCAGTAGAGGCTGAACCTTCCCACCAGTATTCCATTGCATGTTGTTGCCATGTGACAGATGGCAGCCAAAGGGCACTCTGACAAAACAGTGTCTGACATGGAAGAGCATATGAAGAAAAGGGGTGGAACTGAATTCCTCCACGCAGAAACAGTGGCACCCACTGACATTCATCAATGCTTGGTGAACATTTATGGAGACCAAACAGTGGATGCAGCCCAGTGAGGCAGTAGGTGCTGCGTTTCAGCAGTGGCAACAGTGATCGACTCTGCTGGTGCAGATTTTTATGCATGTGTGCGGTGTGCAGGCTCTTGCTCATTGCTGGTGAAAATGCATAGTTAGTGGTGATGACTGTGTTGAAAAATTGTGTTTTGTAGCTGAGAATTTGCTCTATCAAATAGTGTTCTTGTGTTCTTTGTAACTGTTGTAAGTTTCCAGGGAAATAAATAGGAGACATTACTTCTGGAGCAACCTACATAGGTTCCTGGTGTTAATCCTAGCTGAAATGAAGTCAAAGGCTAATGTTTCTATCATCTCTTGTACACTTCATGCTGTAGTTTTGTGCATTATTTAAAAAGCCTGAGGTTCAAATAAATGCATTGAAAATTCACACTTGGTTCAAGCTTTACTGTTTTCAGGTTGCTTTTGAGCCAAGCTGGGTGCTGAATTTTCATACATGTATGTCTGTAATATAAAATATTTTTTAAAAAAGCAAAGTGAACACTTGATATAAACAGTCGTAGTTTTCTTTATTAGTCTGTAAGCATATTCGTATTACTGTTAAGATCCTGAACTGTTTCTCCTACAACTTTAATTGTTAAATTTATAAAGGGTGTATTAGGTGATATGTGTATTGCAGAATTCATTATCAGTCACCTGAGTTATTAGTTGTGTGTTAAAGCAGTTAGTGTTTAGACAAATAGTTAGATACTTCTATGGCTTCCTCTATTTTGTATAATATAAATAGTAGTACACTTAAGCTGATTCATGGGGACGTCTGTAATGATTGGTATTAATTTTTAATTGGGAAAGCACAGTATAAGTGTACTTTTCATTTAAAAACAGTGGACTGAAGATTGTTCCTCCTAGGCGTTTTTAAGATTTTTTTGGAGGGGAAATTTAAACTCCTAATAGTAATCTCACAGCCATGGATGCAGATACATGGTAAGTGTTCTTTACAAGTTCTTTTCTTGATTATTTTCTTAATTATATTTAAAGGAAGAATTGAATTTTAAAACTCCTTATTGCGCTGATGGATTTTTGCATCTAAATTATTAGCCTCAATTATTCTGAAACTTGAATGAAGTAATTATACTCTTAGCTGGGGTTTGTCCGTGTAAACTCGCATGGGTTCATTCCTGCAAGTGGTGGTTTTCTTTCGATTTGTATCTTTGCTCAGGTGCCTAGCAGACCGGTAGGGGTCACTCTGTGCATTGAATTTAGGAAGTATGTAAAATCACTTTAATTACTTTATTTTTAATTGCATATGCTAACATATTTGAAGCAATAAATCCTGGAAAAGGGTTGTACTTGTTATTTGTCGTATTATTCTATTGTATTTGAGTTGGGAGTGTCTGTACCAAGTAGTTAACATTTTAAATGAAAATTGCAAAGGATTCCGCAGTTGAATACTGGAAGTCTAACCTAATACAGTGTCAGCTGACTTGGTAAGAGTCAAACTTCACAGCTTGAAGAAAAGATAAGTGGTTAGAAAGTGACTCTTGTTGTATCTGCTATGTTTCTATGCCCTAAGATGCTGAAAAGGCCCTGGAAAGTCTGGTGAGACAGATCTATGGACTACGTAAATGCTTCAGTAATGTTTTCTTACACTTCACTCAGAAATGAACCTTTAAGGCCACCTTTAATAAGTCCAGTGGAAAGATATCAAGCACGTGTTGCTTTTTTCTCAAGTGTATATTTATTATGATAAATAGATGACTGATAGTATCCGGCCAAAGTCTGGCGGTTAATCATGCAACTAGTTGATAATCAATGTGGTCACTTCAAACCACTATGTAAAATCAGTTTCCAGTTTTTCTGTATTGGCAGTGTTGAGGAAAATCTCTTTCCCTTCTATGAAATCTATAGCTAAGGATTTGAAATATTTTCAGTGTAAGAGTGAACAAGGTTGAAAGGACATAAGCATCTTGATCTGTTCATAAATATAATTTATCTAGTTTTGAATGAAGTTGAAAGACTCTGTTGGTTGTACTACTTTAATTACTGGAATTTCTTGATGAGGGGTACATTGCACATAATTAAGTGGAACCAACTGCTCTGTTAATTTTCGTATCCTTTACCTGACCTCCTCTTCTAGACATAGAGCAGAGTTTTCTGTACCTGCATTGTTCTGTGCTGCAGTCATGTTTGTTGGAGCTCACATTTATATCTTGAGCCTTAACTCAATTTATGTTTAAGCTACTAAGAATCTTCCTTTTAAGTGATCTATGGAGAAATCACAGTTATCCGTGAAAATCACCCTCTTCTGATGCCCTATCTGAGATCCAAGAACTGAGAGTTCAGTTTCAGGTCTGGGCAAGTCACAGTGGTCTGACAGATTGCTTCAGAAAAGCCTGAAGAGCCATGTGGAGTTGGTTGAAACTGAGATAAAGAGTAAGAGCATATTTTTAACTTTTCTCTGCAGTAGCAGTGCTTACCCTCAGAACCTGCCTGTCAGGAGTGAACTGATTAAATTCTATAATACTAGTACAACAGCAGATTGGAGTAGAAGGAGGTAGCAAGCCATTAGGTAGTAGCGTTGCATGCTTTTCTGCACCTGCTGAGATTTGCTTAATTTGATTGATGAGTACTATTTAAAAACTCGTGCTGATCACTTTTACACACATTCCACTCTGACAAGAGAACCAAAGATCTGCACAAGCGTGATCTCTTTCCATTATTTGGTTGAGATTTTAGTTATATTGGTAGTTTGGGCATTACAATGAAGAATATATTTGCTTTTTTTCCTTAACTGTCTTTACTTTACTAGGCATTGTATAGCATTGAGAAGGGGGATATAGAGTTGTCAGAAAAGAACACCACTGTTTACACTGTGTTTTTGTCTTGCAAAATTGGTATTTGGGTTGATTAGGTATTCTAAGAAGTGACAAGCACAGAAATATCTTCAAATGACTGATAAATACTTTATTGGAATGGAATAAAAAAAATTATTATTCTGACAAAGTGATAACATTTTGTTACAACTGTTAGTTGAACTAATAAAATTACATCTGTGAAAGAATTTCTTAGTGTAGCATGACATTATTTGCTTTTTTCCTTCTTGTGATATTTGTTCTCTGCATCTCCAGTGAAGTCATTATAGCTTAAAAGAGTAATGGCTTTCCCTCTGCCTGCATATCTACTAGTTGTTCTGGTCACTTAAGCCTAACATTTTAACACCTTTATTTCTTCAGAACTAGTCTTTGAAATGGGCCTGCTGTCAGATTATCTGATATTGCATTTGTCAAAAATTAAGAAAACTGAATATGTGAATATTTCTGCCTCTCCAGTACATAAATATGTGGCCAAATTGTGCTGTTTTGATCATCTTAGTGATACATTGGTGACATGCTAGGAATTGAGATTATTAGTTTCAGTTAGGTAATTCTAGGAGTTACAGTTGTACATACTGGTCAACATGACCTACGTGTGATTTATTCTGATGGTTCCTGATAATTGAGTAGTGATAATTGGAAGAGTATTGTATGTTCTTTTAAAAGGGAGTGTTTGGCTAGAACAAATTACTGCTGTATTACTTGGTGGTTGATTCTGTTATTTCTTGTAACTGCAATTCTTTCTTCAAAAAAAAAACCTATCCATTCCAAGGTAGATTGAGATAAGGCTTTCCATGAGTTTGGGGTTTTGATGCAAACTAGCCGAGTGACAAAATGTCAGCATCTTGAATGACACTTTCAGACTTCAGCTTGGTGAACCAGATGCTCGGCGGTGGGGAATTCATTTGGCATCTTCATCCAAGGAGGAAACATGTGCTCACCTCTCTCTGAAATATATCCAGAGAGTGATTTTTAACTGTATTGATGAGAGCATCAAATTTGTGTGTTCAGGCAAAGAGAGAGGGTTCCAGGATCCTGCAAGTTAAAAATATTTTATCACTTTATTGAGCACAACAGTGCTGTGGTGGTTTTAAATGAATGTGTTTTTCTTTATATGCTGATTTTCTTTACGTATAAACTTTGGTTATATGTAGGTGTTCTTCAATCACAGGTGTAATGATTGTACCTTTTGAAAACTGATTTGATTTTCAGATGTATATGTACATTCATCTATCTTAACCTTAAAAAAAGGCAAAAAAAAAAAAACCACCAGAAAGAGTCCTGTGCCCAAAACTGTTGGTAATATAACTGGGCGTTGATGACACTGAAGATGCCTAGGCAGAGAGGACAGGTTGCTGTTTGTGCGCTGAATTTTGTACCAAAAAACATATCAGTAATTTTGCCAAGGGGCAGAGTAAGAAGGTTGAAAGTGGAAGAGGGAACAGAGTAACATGGAACTGCACTGCAGAAGTTCTTGTAGACCCTCCTGAACTGTGTGCTTTCAGTGTAAAGATGACACCCTTCTCAAAGGAGCCTTTTCCTAAGTGGCATGTTTTGCAATTATGTGATGCAGGCTGTTGTGTCTTAGGCTTTGGGATTTGAGACAACAGAGAGAACTGTAAATTACTGTATGTAAGTAAAGCATAAGTCTTTGTGACCACATGCACATGTTTTTCAGGATTCCTTTTTAAAATGTTAGGTTCTCGGTTTATTATAAACCTTTTTAAGACAACAGCCTATGGCACTAAAATCTATACTTTTCCACTAACAAAGAAAGCTGCCTCTGATGCATAATGAATACAAGTATTTGTTTTTCTTTTGACTTTGACTTTAACTCCGTTGAATTTAACCAGGAAAACAAAAGTCATTGCTTCAGCTTAGTGTGCCTGTCTGGAAAGAAATGATGATACTGCTACAGGCGTGCTTTGAGCAATGGCTCGGGCATTTACCCAGTTCATATACCCCTGTCATAAAGAGTCAGTTTCTGTTCTTTTGAAGTCAGATGTAGTGATGTAGGCTTTCTGTGAATCATTCAAAGGGAAGAAAAGTATTCTGTCTCCTCTAAAACAGAAACATACCCATGATGGATGTTTTCCTGTAATGAAATAAAGGAATATTAAAGTAATGTCCTAAATTTGAGCAAATAATTCAGATTATTGCATGATGCAGTTAGGAGCTGGCAATTGCCTTAGAAAAATAAAAGCTGAATCTAAAAGAGATTAAGTTGTAGCTATCACATCTGGAAGTTAACGTACGTTATCTAAAGACTAGAATAGTAAAGTGTGATTATTGTAATTCTCTTTCAAATTCTGCTTGTCCTCATCTATCCATATGTTTACAGTCTGTCATGCAGTCTGTATTTCCAGTCCTCTTAGCTCCTGCTCTGTTGAGTAGAAGTACATGTCTTCTTGCTTTTCCTGAGCAAACTTGCTACAAGGAACGTCCAGAAAAAAATGGGAATAAATACAAAGTAGTATATGCTTGATTTTCAGAGTGATTCAGAATAAGTTTACAGGATGAGGAGAATGTTTCTTGTGCTTTGGATAGATGTTTTGCACTTGAATTCAAAGTCAGATTTGTGGGTCAGTAAAAGTAAGTTCACTTTGGTTTGAAGGTTTGGGTTGTTGTTTTTTTTTTTTTCATAATTGGTTATGAATTGCTGCCATCATCAGTATCAGCGTCGAGGCTTTGAGCCCAGATATTTATGCATATCAGACAACTGAGATGAAGAGAATTTCCTGTTTTCTGTATAAGCACAACGTACAAGAACCAGACTTGGAAAGGATAAACTGTAATTTGTCTGTGACTTCTTGTCTAAAGATATTCTTCCTGATACTATAGAGTTCTTAAGAATAAAAGTTTATGCAGTAAAGTGTTTTATGGCAGAAAGGTAAAAAACTTCTTTGTTTTCTTTTTTTATCTTTGCAATGAGTTTTTTTTCCTTTTTTTATCTTCTTAAATATAGATAAAATAATTCTTAAATATACATAAATGGTCTATACTATCAGCTGTCTGGAATACTTCCCACTAACTTCATGAAGACTGCAGAGGGTTTGCTGTTCAGAAATTTAGCATCACAAACATTGAAAATGTAACTGTTTCTTTTTTATCATTCATTTTCCCCTTAGATCTGTACATATAAAATATGTATGGTTTTGTGTATGTGCAAATAAATGCTGACAGCTAACCATAGCATCTGAGATGACGGAGTTATTGCTAGACGTATGCTGAGCTAGATGTGTGAAAATGTTGAAGATATTTTTGAAATCCACTTGATAATATTCAGTACTTGGTTTCATTTTTGAGTCACTGTAATTGCCAGCCTCAAGTCTGAAATTTTTGGTTACAGGCAATAAGTACACACTGAAATTCTTCCTGAGTTTCCGTGAGATTAATTCACCTTCTGAGAGGAGAAAAAACTAAAAGGGAAAAAGGTGTTTTCCCAGGGTTAGTAAAATAAATACAGTCTTGCATGTGCTGTGCTGAAAACTGTAGTGCTGCTGTTTTGTGTGTGCATGTCTTTCCCCCCTGGCTCTCTTTGGAGAAGAAAAGTTGGGAATTTTCATTAGAGTGGGAAAAGTAGTTGCTCTCTACCTGAAGCTTGATCCAAACTTAGGCGGATGTCCTCTGAAAGTTTCAGTTTATCCCAGGATAGCCTTCAGTCTCAAAGCAAAATTATTCTATATTCTCTGCAGTAAGTGTGTTACAAGAACACCAAGGAGAGAACTTGCTTACTGTTCATCTCTTTTGTCTGAGAGAAGTTTGAATGATTCAGTGAAACAAAATAGCAGGACTCTTGCCATCATTTCCCTTTGTTGTTTATATGCAGTAAATGGGGTAGTCCATGTTGTTTCTACTAAAGAAATATCAGGGGATGTACTCTAGTTGTTTAAGTTATTCAATCGCATTTCTCTGATACTTTTAAAGCATCTATTTCTTTAGTTACGTGGGACTTTGATTTAGTCAGCCTTTGGTCTCATGCTGCTTGTTCAAAGTCAAGGGAAAGGAAATGCCTCCTCTTAGAGCCGAGTCTTTCATTTCTTTCCTCTTGAAATGGAAATAATTTTATGAGTTTGTGAGGTGGCCAGTAGCTTTGCTTTGAATCTGAGGACTGTTTTCAATCATAAGTAGTTAAAGTAAGTGTAAGGATTAACTTAGGCTGAGCAACAGTTATCAATTGTGAAGAATGACTCTTGGGCCGTCTTTTTCCCCCTTAGATTTTTCTTGTTTGAAACAAAGATTTGCTTGCTTCTGTCCACTCTAAGATATAAAACAAAGAGCAAGTTCTTCTGAGTTCTGTTCATTTATCAACAAAAACCTAGAATGTTGCGATTTAAAGTTCTTCAGTTAACATGCTGGCATTTTTTAGTCATTGCAGTTCACTTTGCCCTGACTGCTTTGAGTCTTTCGTTTATACAGATAATATAAGCATAGATTCTGTAAGGATTGTCTGTTTAGTTACATCCTTACAGATTACTCTGTGCAAAATAAGTTTACAGTGATAGGGAGATTCAATTCAAGGTGACAAAAAGGAAGAAAGGAGTAAAAATAAGAAAAAGGATATTTTATCTGTAGGGCAGTGTAGGACAGTGCGTATGGAGAGCCACTGTCCAAGAACTCTTCAACATTTAAATCAATATAGTTTGAAAGATTCTCATGCAAGTTGATATAATAACCTCTGAAATACTAATGATCAGTTATCCCTTCCATTGGGAAACTGTACCAGTCCCAAGCACAAAAATGGTCATTTAAAATGTCTTTACTAAGCAGCACAGTATTCTACAGAAGTAAATCTTGAGTAGATCTGGCTCCCTAAATGGTAATTCCATCTTTTTTTAAAAAGGTCAACTCAATTAAATTTTGGCAAGATTGAGTCTTCAGTGTCTCTTAGTATATTCATCGGGACACATTGGCTGGTAGCTTGCAAGTGTTCCTGAGCAAATCGGGTTAATAATACACTGGTACCAGTACAAATAGATTGTCCTCATCACTGCATAGACAAAACACTCATGAGAACTGTGCAATTCTTTAAGCACTAGTGGCATGATATAATGAAGTTGTATTCCATTAAGCGGTTGTATACAAGGGAGCAAAATGTCATCACCTGAGTGTGGCTGCATTTCTGTGATACAACCTCATCTGCTCCGTCAACTAGTTTTGCTGTGATCAATAAGCAGTTTTCTGTGGCCTTTCACTACTGTCAGATGTCATTGAATGATGTAAATACACGTCAGAAACTAGAAACTTGACAGCTCACCTAGACTGAAGAGAGAAGTGTGGGAGAAGGTGTGCTGCTGGGATAGACAGAAATGACAGCTGGATGTCTGCTGTGTATAAATGATTTGGTATTGCTACAGACAAGATTTTTCATTTTCCTTAAGCGTGCAGCAAGATGACTGTGGCTTGTATATGAGTCAAATAATTCAAAAATACTGAAGAGAAAAAAGCCTTCTTGCATTACAGGGCACAGGACATGGTATTTTAAGTGATCTACTTACAAGCGATCTCTTCTCTTGCTTTATTCTTGTCTCATGATACTAAGTCTTGGGTCCTACCTGCTGTTAAAATAAAGAAAGATTAAATAACTATTGAAAATATTCTCCTCAGAAATATATGGTGGGAAAAATCGCTAGTCGTGTTAGCAGTCTCTTTCATCAAATAATTGACTTTCATCAGAGACTTCAGGATTCTGTTAGTGGAGCACAGGATCAAAGCTTTGGGAGTGTTGTGCTGTGTTGTTAGTTTTTTTGTTTGTTTGTTTTGGTTTAGCTTAATTGTGAAGTGGTTTTAAAATGGCTTTCAGAACTCACAGTGGAGGATTAAAGAAAATAGATGTATTCCACTGTGATGAATTTTAGATGAAGTATGCAGTTTTATTCTTATTTGAAATTTTTTATTATATTTCCTGATTCCAACAAGACATCAGCTGTCATAACTGTTAATAAAAGGAGCTTAGTAGTACTCAGCTGTGCATTTATGTTTTTTAGGAGTGGACTTTTGTTCCAATTTTAACATAAGAAATTTACAACACCAATTCCAAGCACAATTTTCTGGGAGATGAGGAAGTTTCTGTAATCGGTGTTTGGAGATGAATAGACATTTAAGGTGTTGAAGAAAGAGCATAGTATTTGGCTTTTTGTCTTAAGGGTTTACAGGTTTACTCCTTGAAAAACATAGACATCCTTACCATATTTGCTATCCTCATAGGAAGGAAAGCATGGAAGTTGTGATTTTGAAGAGAAAGCAAATGAAATTGCTTTTAAAAAAATTCTTGGGTTTAGTAATCTGAAGTATCACAAGATCTGTACTGTTAAGCTATTTATAACAGCTGTCACTGATACCTGATAGCCTTCCATTTGCTTTCATGGCTGCTGGCAAAGCTGCTTAAAAGATGAGGGTTGAGGCTTCACAGCTTCAGTAAGATTAAAATGCTTTAAATGTTTTTCCCCTCACGGTGAAATGCAATTTGTGTGAAGAAGAGCTTCAGAATTCAGCTCGGTGCTTCAGCTGTGAGAAGCCTTGAGAATTTTTCATGCAGCCGCTGCTCCTATAGTGGAGATTTTGTCTTCAGCAAGGTTGCTTGTGGTAGTGCCGTGTTTGTACTACATCTCCCATGATCTCCGAGTCAGAATTCCCATTGACTTCTGGAGTATTTGTTTTAGACTCTCAGGAGCATATCTCCTCTTCATCTCTGAGGCTTTCCTTACCGGAGTTTCCAGCAGTAGCTCTCCTCAGCTGGAAAGCTTAGACCAGGTTTTCTGAGAGAGGCATGAATCTAGATTAAGAGTAACCAAGGAAAAACACTGTAAATTAATGGCATTCCTATTTTCTTGGATGTTGGGTCTTGCCTCTAGCTATCGTTCATATTAGTTAATTTGAGTGAGTTATCTTTGTTTTGTATAGGAGGAATGGGCTAGTTGCTCATCTGCCCATATACATTTGTAATGAAAGCAAAGTAAATGATGCTGAATCAGTAATTACTACTCTGCCAGCATACTTAAATTCATTTACTGGATATGATGAACTTGCAACTTCTGTGATGGAAGGAAGGCTGCTGCAAATGTTCTGTGTAGGCCGATTCTTATTTTGAACCAGAAAATGATTTTGAATTAATTTTCTAATTTGACTCATCAACTCACTCACAGGCAACGTTGTTCTTTTTGTAGATGAGAAATCTTGTGTGCATAGAATAATTGCCACAACAAGAGTAGCATCAAGGTATAGCTATTAAGTGGGACTTTTGTCTCTAATCTCATTGTGTCCCCTTTTAATGGGGGAGAAATGGCCATGATTGACTGGGGGGTGAGGAAGTTATTACGCAGAAAAAAGCTATTTTAGCTGCAGTCTTGTGTATCTGGGCTCAGAATACCTTGAGAATGATTACTGAAGATCTCTAGAAGTCAAGCACGAGGGCTCTTCTGCAACTTAGCACTTTCCTGTGCTTCAAGATACTTTCAGCTTTAAATGAATCTATGCTGTATTAATTTTTTATTTTACAAAATCACTTTTACTTTACTATGGCTATTTGACTGCCAGTACTGGCAAGTAAGATCAGATATTTCATAGTCCAGTATAAACCCTCTAAGTATTATAACCTTCAGAATTCCTTGAAAATCCCCATATCAAGAGTGTAAAATGCCAGTTTTCCATTGCTTACAATCCTGCGCTTATACGATACTGTTTTTAAAACTCTTTCTAGAGCTATTCCTGCAATAGTTTTGAAATACTCTTGCAATTCTGAGTATACTACAAAGTGATAGGAAGATTTGGGATAAGAGAATTGTGTAGTTGACCCAAACTAGTTCATATCATATCAATTCCCATATCCTTCTGGTTTTTTTCCTCTCTGTATTGCATCTCATACCATAAATATATAGTCAGATTTTTGTATTTACAGATTTTGCAGTGTTTCTGTCACTTCAAGTTCTTGTTCCTTATTAAGACTTCAGAGATACAAACCAGTAGCTCAGTAATTGCTTTCTTGAATCTGCCTTTAATAATTACATTTAGTAAAGCTGTATCGAAAATTAGAAAGGCAGACTAATGGAAAACTAGATTTTTCACTGAATTAGAAAGCAAGACAATCCATATATTGACAACATTTCAAGTTGAAACAGATCAGGAAAACTGTTTTGGACTGTCTGTGCAAAGAGGCAAACAGAGGCCTGATGTGCAGTGTCATCTGCATTTTGTACAGCCAGAGAAACTATAAGAGATTTCATGTAAATAGGTGTCTTGAATGGGGACAGTACAAATCTGATTTGGAAGCAAGTCACTTGAGGTTTTTTTAGTCAGAGATCTTCTTTTTTCTTAACACTAACAAAAAGTCCAAGGAAATACAACTTTGTGCTGATTAAAATACCTTTAAATAGGAGGCCAGGGGGAGAGGAAACATATTTTAAGTTGTTATTGTAGACTGGACCATAATCTCTGCAGAAGAATGTTTCTTGAGTTTGTTATGGCAGCACTGTGAACCAGTCTGTATGAAGTGGGTAGAAAAGAAATAGTATTTGGTCATTGTTTAGTCACAGCTGAGACCTCTCACCAAAAATTTAAGTCATTTGGATTCCCATTTTAAGAACAAGCAAAAACATTAAAACTATTTTCAGACTTCTATTCTTGATATGCTGAATATTTTAAATGCTTGTTATTACAAGCAAGCACTTGATTTACTCATAAGCAGCGTGTTTTCAGTAGTAAATGGGTGCTCGCAGCCATAATGATATTTAAGGTTAAAGTAAATGGATTTACATCAGGTTGGTGGCCAGTTGCTACTGGGGTTCCCCAGGGCTCCATTTTGGGGTCAGTTCTCTGTAAGGTTTTCATTAATTATCTGGATGCAGGACACCAGTTCACACTAGGTTTGTGGAGAGTGCTGAATTGGAAGAGCTGTTTGACTCCTTCAAGGGCAGAGAAGCCTTGCAGGGAGATCTAGGGAAACTGGAGAGCTGGGCAATCTGCAACCACATGAAGCTGAACAAGAGCAAGCGCTGGATTCTGCACCTGGGACAGGACAGCCCTGGCTCTGTGTGCAGGGCAGGTGGGGGTGAGGGAAAGGCTGTGCTGCAGAGGGCGGTGGGCATGGCCCTGACCCCCGGGGCAGTGGGCATGGCCCCAAGTGCTGGAGCTCAGGGAGAGCTGGGACACTGCTCGGACACAAGGTGCAGGTTTGGGTGGTGCTGTGTGGGTCTAGGAGTGGGGCTTGGGGGTCCTTGTTGGTCCCTTCCACCTCAGATCTTCTGTGGTTCTGTGAACAACAAATAAAATATCACTAGACAGCCACAAATCTGATAATTTTGTCCATTTATTGAAGCTGTTAAAAGTGGTATGCTAATATTATTCTCATTTGGAATGGAAGTAGTGAATGTATGAGAAAGCAGTGCCAGTTGCAGAAGTGATGGGAAGAACAAAAGGGAGAGACATGCCTTCAGTTTCCTCCTAATTGTCTTTATTCACCAATTGAGCAGAACAGTGTTACTTGTATTTTGGGGAGCATTCTGTAGATTGTGAATAAATTACTATTTGAACAGTAACTTTTTGATCTAACCTTTCCAGTATCTGGTGGCAAAGATTAAAGGCTCTTAGAAAAATATTGTGAAATTAATGGAAATACTTGTTGTCTTTGTGGTTTAGCACTAAGCACCACCCAGCCTCTTGCTCACTCCCCTCACAGTGAGATGGGATTAGTTTCAGAAAGGTAAAAATGCAAGAACTTACGCCTTGAGTTACAGTTTGCTAGGTAAAGCAAAACCTGCATGTGTGAACTGAGCAAAACAAGGAATTTATTCACTGCTTCCTGTCAGCAGGAAGATGTTCATCCACTTCCAGGAAAGCAGGGCTCATTGCATGTAGCAGTGTATTGGGAAGACAAATGCCATCACTTTGAATGTCCCTCTTGCTTACCCTAGCTTTTATTACTCAGCATGACGCCGTATGGTATGAGCCATTCATTTGGCTAGATTTGATAGAAAGCGTCCAGTGCAAAGGAAGGTCTGGAAATAAGATAACAGACTTAACAGTATGTATTTCTATTTCTGATGGATAGGATTCACAAGCTATATGTTTTGGAGTGTGATGTGTTGACTTATCTTTTGTACAAAGACTTTTTTGAAACCCAGTATACTGGGCTTACTACTGGGTAGTAGTCACTGTAAACTGCAGTAATTCTTTTTTTCCTTCAAGTCCATTGGAAATGCTGTCAGTTTTTCCTGGCAGAAATGTTAATGTTCGGTTTTAGTAGAACATTACAATTATACATGAAGTTAACAGTCAAGATCTTGTAAAGCTAGTGTAATAAAAGTAAAAAAATGTCACCCTTCTAAATATTGTAGCAGTTTTTTTTTACCTATACGTCTTAATGAATTTTCCTCCATTTTCTACAAACTTAAAGAATAATTAAAGGAGTTTTTTTTCTACTAAAAAATCCTTGACTGGGTGAGTTCCATATTTGCTATGAATTTCAATTATACGGAATTTTTGAGAAAAATAACTTTCTGATGTATTTCAAGAATTCCTTGCTTGTTGATTTGCCAGTTAGTTATTGTCAACATGTCCCAAAAACACTGGCCAGAGCAAAATGCTGTATTGGTTCGTGATTGTGCAGATGACATCATCTTAAGATGTTTTGAGATCTTTTTTTTCTCATGAGGTAGAGGAGCGAAGAGGTATTTTTCATGGAGGGTCTCCTTCCTCAGGTAGAAGAATCACTACCACATTTTGTGGAATAGCTCTTCTATTTCTCTTTAATATACCCTAGAAGGAGGAGCTGGGATGTGTTGAACTTACGAGTGGAACAACAGTGGTCCCTGCTGCAATACAAATTCTGATGTGAAATCAGATGCCGCCACTGATGGTGCGTGTAGGAGATGACGGTGGGGGATATGTGGGCTTGTGCGTGTGCTTGGAAGGGGTTTCCTTTTTCTTTTTTTCCCTCCACGTTTTACACGTAATTCATTATAAAGAGCTGTCAACAATAACGTTGAAATAACAAAATCAGGAAGAAGCAAGGAAATTCAAGAGTCACAGATTCTCACGTCTGAAATAGGGACTGGTAAAGCCGTGTATGTCGTGGCATGTATGTGCCTGTGTAAGCATATTGGCTGTCTCTGGCCTAGGCCTGCTGGCTCTCTGAGGGCTTGGGCTTTTAACCTTAGGCCTCTGAATCATGCCCAAGTGAGATGCTTTAAGTAGGTTTTCCTGGGGAAAACCATAAATTAAATGGTTTAGCATTGCAGAAGCAAAATTCCCAAGTCTGTAGATTTACAGTTTGCATTAATCTTGAGGCCACACTTTCTGCACACACCGTTTCTTGTGCTATTTGTTTCACTTTCTCGTTCTTACATGGGAAGAAGCCATAAAGATACGTGCTTTGCTCATTGGTTCCCGCAATACTACCAGTCCTGCGAATGAAGCAGACGTGCAGTGGAGAAAAGTAGCGTGCAACTGACTGCTGGGAATGAGCTTGCAAAGCTGGATTGCAGCGTGTGGAAGGCATAACAGACACCACTGATGTCTGAGTGCTTAAATCTGTAACTGTCATTTCATAAGGCTTTCCCTTTTTCTGCTGTTTATTTCTGAGAAGGCAACTGGCGATGAAGGGAAGGGAATGCAACATTTGGAGAGGTACTGCCCCAGCTATGTGAGTGGTGGATGTCCCATGTATAGACTCCTAGACTAAGAGCCACCTGAGTTTTTAAATGTTAAAACATCTTTTGGTTTTTTTTCCTGCTACCCATTATCACGATAGCTCCACGTTTTGGGTGAACCATGGGAATTTGTTCTGTAGGCCTGAAATTTGCGATAACTTTGTGGAGATTCCATAAATTTCAGTAGATTTTATGAAGCACTGACAGTGGTAATGCCATTGGAAAACCTCTGTTACGCATATACTCTGTGTTCTGTTAAAGTTCTTTTTTTTTTTTTTTTCTTTCAGAAATGTATAGATTGGCCAAACTTGCCTCCCAGCTGTATTCCTGGCCTTATCCACATCTTGGGGAATTTACTGTGAAATGTGTGAAATTGGTTGGTTGGTGGGTTTTGTATGAGAGGTGGTTGTTGTTGTTTTCTCTTTTTCTTTTTTTTTTTTTTCCCACAAATGAAGTAAAATACAGTTTTCTTTAAGGATGTGCTTGGACAGTCTCAGTTGAAACTTTCTAAAAATATTTTCTATCTGAATCACATAACCCAGTACGGAAATGTCTAAGCCCAAAAATTAAAGGTTGGCAAAACTGTAAGAAACTGAGTACAGTCTTGTAATGGAAAATATTAGATTGTTCTAACTACTTGTGTGACTGCCAGTAATTTCTGTAATATATTTTAATAAATCAACTCCGTCTCATATCCTCTTGGTATGTTACTGAGCTGTTAACTAAAAATAGCACCAGTGTGTGTGAACTGCTGCATGAAGCAGGAAAGTAAGGAAATCCACTGATGCAAGGTGAATGCCCCTTCTTTATTCTTCCTTATTTCTTACTTGTGAAAAGCATGGGTGAAATAAAAGGTAACCAGGGAAAGAGTACGTACAGACGATGAGCAGTTGCTACCTAAAGCAGCTGGAGATAGCACCTCATACACATACAAGGCAAGGTAGCTTGTTCTAAACAGAGATGTGACTTTTCTTGTAAATATGTAGAAAAATCAACTTTTCACTGCAACTAAAAATTTAAAATAAACTAGGAAAAGTTTACATTCCTTATGCAAGGAGGTACTGGAGACTCACAGTAATAGGGCTTTTGTAACAAAAAATATTTGAAGGAGTTATTTATGGCAGAGTTTTATGTGAGTAGCAACTGCAGAAGTTTTTCTGTTTTTTACAAAAGGTGGGACCCAGAAAAATGCAAAGATTCAACGAGCTTTACATAAGGGTATCAAGTTGTCATTAAGCTCATAATAAGTTAAAAAGAATATTTGAAGTCTCAGAATGAGGGAATAAATTATGTCCATATCACATATTAGTGACATCTTAATGTTATCCTTTTTTTTTTTTTTTTTTTCCTTGATAGTGCTTCTGAACTTAGGCAACAGAATTCAGGGGCTGTGTTTATCTAAGTGGCTTGGTATCTGCAGGTGGTATGCATGCAGAGCTTTTTTGGAGCAGTGAAATGAGGATGTGTTTCAGACCCAAGAGTCAGGAGCTCGAATGGTGGCTAACACTTCGTACAAAAGTTAGTATTTGGGTATTGTTTTCTCTCAGTGCTGTATTCAGGAATCCGCTAGCTTTTATTAGTGGAATACCCAAGCCAAGCTAGCTCTTCTGTAGACTGTGCATGGCTGTGACTTCGAATCACAGGATCGTTTGAGTTGGAAGGGACCACTAAGGATCACCTAGTCCAACTACCCTGCAGTGAACAGGGACGTTTTTCCTCTGTGACTGTTTCACAGTCAGAAGAAATACAGCCACCCCAGGCAACAGTGCCTGGAGAATTACTTCTTTTTTTTTTCTTTTTTTGATAAAAAGGCAGTTACAGATTTTTAGACCTCTGAATTAGGCTTTTTGACTCTGATGCTTCTAGTTAGCTTTTGAAGAGACTAATGTGTTGAATTATCTTTGGTTCAGATTAAACATTCAGCACCGTTTTCAGTAATCAGTTGCATGTCACTTTGTTTGCAGTGTGCCATTCTTGTGCATTTCCTGTATCAGACGCAAATTATAACCTATTTCATACCTTTCCAAAATTTATGGTATCAGCCAGATAAAGTATTACGTGTACATGTGCAGGCGTGCAATTACTCTGCCTTTACTTCAGTATCTTCCAAATGATGGAGAGGCCAGTTACAAATTAACATAATCCTCACTGAATCAATTTTCATTGTCTTTGGAATTATAAATATTTAATTGTACAACCGGTGCTCTCTGATAGGTTGTTCAATCTTGCAGCGCAGAATTGCTGAGAGGGTACTTCAGTTTTATATATTGTGCTGAATATTGGTTTGTGTTCGTGTATCTACTGCCTTTGAATGTAGGTGATATGTTGATGTATCAAATGTAGTTCCATTAGTGGTTCAGATGTTGCATTTTCTCAGGCATGGGTGTTGAGTTGAATTGTGCGCTGCCTGAAGTCTTCCACTGCTCCCAGCATGGGTCTGTCTGAAGTGTGTGTGGTTCAGCTGCTTGCTGTACTTACACTGTACAACTAGGAATGAAACTTAGGAAATGTTTTTCTCTCATCCTTCTGTTCTCCTATTATGCTCAAGTCAAGATTTGTGACTGCATCAAGTCAAAAGGGATGTACCTGCATCCCTCTGAATCCTTGCACCAGGGGAGATTCAGGTTGCATGCTAGGAAATACTTCTTCTCCAAGAATCATAGAATCATAGAATTAGCTATGTTGGAAAAGACCTACAAGATCATCCAGTGCAACCATCCAGAGAGTGGTCAGGCGCTGGAATGGGCTGCCTAGGGAGGTGGTGGAGTCACCATCCCAGGAGGTGTTCAAGAAATGTTTAGATGTTGTACTCAGGGACATGGTTTAGTGGGAAATGATGGTGGTAGGTGGATGGTTGGACTGGATGATCTTAGAGGTCTTTTCCAACCTTAGTGATTCTGTGATTCTCTGAACTCCACACTCATTCTGCTCCCTTCTGTTGAATGTCTACACCTCACCAGCTGCAGTTCCTGCAGACGTTCCTGGACAAAGCTAGGCTGGCCCTGGTGGCTCTAGGTTTTGTCCAGACTTAGCCAGAAGTTTTGTAGCTTGTGCAATCCTCCCTACTGCTACTGTTTTGTTGCCAGCAGTGCATGAACTGATTCTGGCTTATGAATATCTATGTTCATTGTGGCCACTAGGCTAACTACAACATAGATGTTCTTAGCCACAGCATGTGAATTCAGAAGCTTAGTAACTTTAAATTTTAATCTGGGCCCAGTATTTTATCTTTTGTTTGGCTCTGTTTGTGATGGCTGTTCTTACAATTTCTGAAGTAGTTGCGCAGAGTTTGTCATTTCCATTCTATCTGCCTTCTGTACAGGTGAAGAACCTTTTTGTTTTCTCTGCCTGAGTGTATCAGAAACCAAATCCTGATAACCTCTTTCAGATTTTTAATACTTTGTGTTTTGAGTGTGTTGGCTAAATCCTGTTGTGTTTAGTGTTCATATGTGCTTAGTAACTCATCAGCATCAGAAAAAGCTAAATTTGTGTACCATGGCAGACATATATATGAGACAGTCCAAAGCCAGCTTCTTTAAAGTGTGATGCTCATCACCCTGCTGCGTGCTGTTTGAATTGATTTCTGATTGAAGAGCGGAGATCTGGGTTGCATGGCAGATATTTCTGTAATTGTAGTCTTTACACGTTGCTCATATGCTCTAAGTAATTGGTGTTTGTGCCAAGTGTTGAGTTAACTCCTTCCTTAATATATCAAAGCCTTGAGGAATAGTATGTAATATCTTCACTGTGCCTGCAGCTCTGCTTGCAGGTGCCACTCAGCCCTGTTGCACACTGGTGTCTGAACTTGGTATTAGCTGGGTTATTGAGTTTTCACCAAAACTCTTAAGCTTCTGAAAGGGACATCTGACAAGGCTGTTATTCCCAGTTGGCACCAAGAATGCTGCTGCACATTGCTTTAATCATGCCAGAGAGTTTATGGTAATTAAAGAAGCAAGTTGGAAGAGTACTGAATTATTACAAGTTACATGGGGCTGCAGTGTATACTTTTTTTTAACTTGCTCTTTGACACCATTTCACTTTTTTTTAGCAGACATTCAGTATCAATGCTTTGGAGGTCTTGAATAGCCCACAAGTTTTCCAGGCAGCAATTATAAATGCAAACAAAATAACACAGAGTTTAAATTATCACAGAATCATAGCGGGAAGGGACCTTTAAAGGTCATCTGATCCGACTCCCCTGCAATGAACAGAGACACCTACAGCTCAGTGTGGTGCTCAGAGCCCTGTCCAGCCTGACCTTGAATGTCTGCAGGAAAAAAACTTTGGTTTCCAGCTTCTATTAAAATGGAGTTTCTTGCAGCTAGTTGGCTGCAGTAGGGCAGCATTTTCATTGTAGGTAGGAGCTACCTCTTACCTTGAAAAGTGTGCAGATTCTTCATAGTATTTATGGATAAAACAGCAAAGTGTTTTGTGCTGAAATATAACACTCCTAACATTTCATCAAACTTTGAGTTCATCTGTTTCATGTATATATTTTCGTCATCTTTTTTTTTTATATTCAAGTATTTTATCCCAATTTGTTATTTTTATTAGAAAATTAATCTCTTCCATTACAAAGCCTTATGGTTGTTCTATTAGTAGAATATTTCTGATAAGAGGTGTTGAGATAATCCAGATGAACAAATAGAGCAGAGGAGGCTATTTTTTTGTTTGTTTGGGTCTGTGCAACTGTGAGGATTATAATGTGTTAGGAACCTTTTCCTTTTTCAGTAAAAGATCAAGACACTTTTTCTTAAGTTTAATTCGAAGGATGTTAGCCAGATAGCTGACCACACTGACAACTAGATTTTAGAAGTATGTCATCTGTGTAGCGGTTGTTCTCTGCAGGACTAATAAAGAAAAATACCAAAAACAGATCAGATCTTGTACCTTCTTGGTTTGGTTACAAATTATATTTCCATAGTGTTTCACTGGCAAGAGAAAGGCTTTTTAGCCTGGAAAGCCAAGTAAGTTATTTTTCAGGAAATGACAGCGAAGTTCCTATGGATTTTTTTTTTTTTAATGAACGATGTGTTTGGAAAAGATTGGTTTAAAGTGAGTTGAAAAAATCAGAAAACTACTTACTCTTATGTGTCAGCGACTCTTTCACTCAGCGGTGACACTTGCACAGAAGCTTCCCTCGAGCTTCCCATCTTGTAGGAGTTAGTCTCACTGGGTTGTGGTATCAATTGTTTTACCAGCTCTCCCTCTAAACCCTGAGAAATGTGACATACTTAAAGGCCATCTTCAGAAAGAATACCCTGGAGTCCTGTGCACGCTTTTTGTATGTAATTCCTACCAATACCGTGCCATTTTATGAGTGTGGAATGCCTGTACTACAACAGAGGGTAGAATATGGAATATCCTTGATTGTTTTGTAGCTTTGGTGGGAAAGACAAACTACATGCTAAAGATTGTTGAAGAGACCATAGTGTGGTCTTTTTTAACTAATACCTGATGTTGTAGGTGGGTCTGAGTTAAACAGTTTGGATCTACATAAGAGAGATGACAATGTTTGGAGTGCAGGGAAGATGTCAGGCTGCAGGTCTAATACAGCTTTTGAACTGAGTTTGGGTAAGACAGCGTACCTGGAAGTGTGATGGGTGTGAATCTCTTGGGAGCCCTTCTTTATCAGCGAAACACTTACAGTGTGTAGAGCTGTACCAGGGAAGGAGGGAGCGTGGATGCGTGGTGCAGCCAGCTGGCTGAGGCAGCAGGGAGGGGAGCAGGGCTATGGGCTGCCGCTGCCCGCTGCCTGCTTTCATGGCATCTGGAAAATGGGATCAGCCTGTGTGGGCACCACTGCCAGGAAGGAGGGATGTCCCCTGCCTCTGTCCTTTGTTTTTCCTGTTTCCCAACACTGCAGTCATTCTCGGTTCCTGGAATTTAACTGTTATCTCCTTTTGATTTCCTGTCTCCAATAGCTGCCTTCATCTGTTCTTAGTGCCCCAGCAAAACCAGGCGAGCTGCTCCACTTCTGACCATCCCTACAGGGGAGAGCCAGTCGGGTACTGGCTGCTTGCGTTGGATAGGGCAGCAGTTGCTGCAGAGTGCAGGAGATGTGGCTGTAAGCAACTTCCCTGAAGCACAGAACACCTTAAGTCTCAACAAGTGAGCATGGAGTAGGTAACCCAAATTTAGGTGATGGGTGCAGGAGGGGGAAACTGGAGCTAAGGAAATGTGTCTGGAGAGCAGAGGAAAAAGGCAGTTTCCCTAGCTCAGCTGTCTGCACCCATGGCAGCCTGTTTGCAAGCCCCAGAGCCGCCCTGCACCTGCACAGAACTAATTTCTGCTGCCCCTTCCTCCTGAGACTGAAGTCAGAATAAGTGGATTTGTTTTCATCTGAGGAACGGTGAGGTTCGGTTTTATCTGGGCTGCTCAAGGTTTGGGTTGGCCCTGTGTGCAGCCCCCACCTCTGACCAGAGAGCATTCAGACAGGGCACAGCCACACACGGCCTGGCCGTGCCACCGCCTCAGTGCTCCTGCTGGTGCCAAGGACCATCGCTCTGCCCTTGCTTGGTTGGATGGAGACAGGTTTGGAATCATCTTTCGATCTTCAGTATGTGTTGTGGTCTTGTTCTAATTATAGCATAACAGAGAGAGAAAATGTGCCATTGTCTGAACAATAATGAAACACTAAAGATGTGGAAATCCTATTAGTGCCTCGTGGACTGTAGCTGTCATTTCATTTGTCCTGGAAATCCTTCCATATGGCCATGACAAAGATTTAAGGCTGAGTGTCTTGACACTTTGAATGCATTATCTGTTCCTCAGACAAAAGTCTGTCAGGCATGCTGAAGCATCTAAAGGGATGTATTTATTTCTGTAAGTAATGTACTAAATAGAATTAGTGTTGGTAAGTTTGTTATTAAGAGAGAAAAGCACAGTACAAGAATTCTGTAGGATTTTCTCTCCTGGTGAATGTTAGATGAATGTATCTGTTTTCTGTAAACTTCTCTTTTCCTGCTTCTGGTTTTTGCATCTCCTCGCTCTGAACAAAGTTGCCCCAAACCTTTTTCTCAACTGTAATTTTTCACAAGCTTATATACCTTGTAATTCATTTTCTCTATATATGAATATACACAAAATGATAGTCATAACTTGCAGTAAAAATAAAAAATGTAATGAAACCGGTTTCCTTGATTGAACATTAGAGTATCATCTCTGTATTTCTCATATAATAGAAAGCCAAGCTGAGACATTACTCTGCCAGTTTTCCTGCCTATTCTTGATCATGTTTGTCATTCTTGTCTGGTTTTGTTAAAGTCATCTTTCTGGTTTTCGGGTGGGGTTGTTTTTTCTATTTTTGCGTTGGTTGGTTGTTTTTTTGAGACAAAATTACTGGAGCAATGTATTTTTCCATCAAATTAGAAGATAGGAGACGGCTGTTTGTGTCAAGTATAAGCATTTGACATGCATAAAAAGGGAAGGAGGTCACTGTCAGTTTAGCTCTACATGGTACTCTGTGTTCTTAGAATACCTCTGGTCATAAAGGCTTGCGTATTTTGTATTTGCTCCTGTTTTCTTCCATTTAAGCTATGTCAGAAATTCACAGTGATGCAGTACCAATTGTTTGCTCTTACTTCGTACATTGTAGTTATTATGTAATACTGCACAACTGCTGCACTTTCTGGAGCAGGAAATGTTATTCCTCTTGAAAACATGTCATTCAGCTAGAGGAGGTGTGCTGATGTTCAAGAACTGATAAATACTGGAAAATGGCGAAATTAGGTATACTTGCCACCACTGAGAGGAAATTCAGAAGAAATATCTGAATGTATCATTTCACTGAGACAAAGTAGAGGTGAGGAAGAGATCCAGAATGGTGGCACCCTCTTCTAGCCTGCAATCATATCATGAGCTTCTGATCTTTCAGTGCAGTGTAATTTCTGGTATGTCACTGACTATGGGAAAAGCATCTTACTCGTCTTAATCAATGATTAATTGTTGCATTTTTCACTTAACTGTCTCCTGCAAAAAGTCGTGTCTTTTCAGTTATCTGTTCATGGAGCATGGGCATTTTTACAAGAAAAGTAATTTCCTTGCAATGTTGCTTTTTTTATTATTATTATTTCCAGAGTTCTTCCATCTTTATGTTGGCACTTTACTCTGTGTTCACCCGTTTCCTCACATTGTTCTGCTGTCAGGGCCTGCAATTCCTCAGCTAGATTTGTGAGATTTGCCTGTAGCTCTTCTGAATTCATGAAGAGATTCACTCTCTACTGTAAGCCAGTGTAATCCTGCTGCCACTCACCCACAGCCTTGTCCTCATGAAACTGCAGCACAAACTTAGTTCTGTGTGATTAGGATGCTCTTGTGAGCTGTGATCTGGTAAACATGGAGGAGGCAAGCTTGGAATCTATGCAGTCTGTTAGAGTTGATTAATAATATAACAGTCCTAAGCACAATATGTGGTATTTCACATACTTGCAGTTTATGAGGTTCCTTTTAATTCAATTTAGTATGCAAATTTGTCTGAGATGAGAACATTTACATATGCCTACTTAATATATTTACTGCAAATTGCTTTAAATTTATGACATCTAGGTGCCGCTGTGAGTAAATAAGCATAATTTGTAGGGTTGGGTTGTTTTTTTTCTGTTTTATTTCTTTTGTTTTTGTTTTAAAGAGTAGTTTTCAACTTCATGCATGGTAGGTCCATTGTCAGTCTTTGTAAATTTCAGGTGGCTGTTAAAACTGAATCCAAGGGCTCTGCACTGTGGGAGGCAAAGTCAAAACGTTTGTTCTGAGAGAGCCAACTGAGGGAATAAAGGTAGCAGATGTGTGGTCGTGAAATCGGCATTGTTGCGTGCAGAAGGCTGTGGTTATGTGTTTGCAGGTATTCTATGAAGAAGACCCAGTAAACTTGTATGTCTTCTACACGGCAAAAATTATGCAAACAGTACTGGTAAGATTAAAAGGGAAGCTGAACAAGGGCTACATACTTTTTGGTGCTCTGAAACCATTTATACAATTCATTATCGATGGTGAAACACAAAGCAAAATAGATACCGGCTTTGTAAAGAAGGTCAAAAGAGGGATTTTTAGTTCCCTTCTACCCCACGTTCCAGCTGTTTTCCTTCATAAATGGCAGACCTATTGTCTCTAGGCAGAAAGAGGTTTCTCTGAAGTTGCACACATATGACTCAAATCAGAATGAGAGTGCAGAAGTCTGAGTGTGACTCCCAGGAAGTTTACCTGTCCCAGCAGTGCTCGCAGCCGAGGCAGGAGCCTGTTTGGTGTCTCCAGGTTGCTGGCACACCCTGCAGCCAGCAGAAGAGCTGAGCTAACATTGGTGCTGAGGCTCTTACCTGACTGAGGTGTAATTGGGTGTCATGAGTTGGTAGCAATTGCTGGAGCTTTAGTTAATTTAAAACCGTTGCAGCATCATAGCTGGCCACCTGGTCACTACTACTTCAAGTATTTTTATATTCCGTTTCCCAATCTTCCCACAAATTGTCCTTGAGTCTCCTTATCTGCAACATGTTTCCTGTGCAATCAGAAGCATTTTGTTCTTTGTGGAACTATTTCTTTCATGCAGTGTGTAGAGTATGAGACGTAAGTAATGTTTTCCTCTCATATAATTAGGATGTTAAGCCTGGACTAAAGAAAAAAGTTTGCATTGATTTTTCTTTGCATCTGATCCTCTTTACAACTCTGGACTTAAAATATATTCCTAAGGGTGCCTTGGAGTTTTTGCACATTGAGAGGAGAATTCTTTAATAGCCTATAGCTGTTCTCCCAAAATAGTCTAAATAGACAAGGAAAAAAAAAATCAATGCACCCAAATAAGGTCATTTGCTCGCAGTGATTAGGACACAGAAATAGTCCTTTTCAAGGAGGTGGAACGTATCTCAAGTTATTTTGATGGATTACAAAGATCTGAACTAATTTTGAGAATGTAAGCATCAGTGTGAAGTGACTCCGGTCCCATCCATCCTGCCTTCAAACAAAGGTGGATGTGCTTCAGGCTGGATTGAATAAAGTGCTGTCTGTTCCTCATGTGGTTTGACTGGCCAGCGAGAACCATCGCGTTTCGACCTGTGTTTGAAAGGCAGGTTCCAGCTGACAATAGGAAGTGTTTATCCCGCCTGATTTCTGTCCGTTTGCTCTGATCCATGCTCCATGGACATCATTACGACAGAAAACCCGTTTTTCTGCATTCAGACATAAACACGGTTTGCAAATTTATTTCAAAGTACTCTCATTTGCTCCAAGTCTAAGGTCTTGATGTAATCATCTTTCCTGACCATTGTCTTTCATTCTCCTGGAAATAATTATTTCCATCGTTTTCTGAGCAGAACAGAAAATGAAAAAAAAAAAAAAAAAAAAAAAACCTCCTGGAAAGATCAGGCACCTTTTTTGAATTGCTTTCTGCTGATCTTGTCTTCATTTAATAGACCATGTTTTCTTGAGTACTTCAAAATATTTCTCATCACTTGCCCTTAGTACTGACCTTGCAACCTGAGAATCAAGCAAGTGTCATGTTAGTGACTACTAATTAGTGCATCTGGAGAGCTGCTTCTCCTAGCCTTCAACCTTCCAGAGGCAGCAACAAAAGCTGTCACATGTATCATACAAAGAAAACAAGCCTTTGCCGTGGCTTTTTTGTTGTTCCCCCCACACACCCTGGGTTACAGATAGTAGCATGAGCTTGATTGAGACTGCGTCTGAGTTTGTAGGTTAGCAGGTAATTAACCCGCAGTGTGGTAGTTGCATTTTTTGTCCATGCACAGCATTAGGCTTTTATTTCCTGGTTCTTACTGTATACATGTTACTATCGTATTCTAAAAAGAGAATAGATCATTATTTCCTTTCAGCCTTTTTGTTGTTGTTCCTGCCATCTTTTAATTGTTTTTAATACTTCCCACTGTGTTAAATATTTATGAAACTGAGTATTTTAACATTCAGATTTTAATATACAGTGTGAAGTCCCAGCAGAACTGTCTTTTCGTATGTTTGTTGAACAAACTTGTAAATAGAAGAGTCAGCTGTGATAGCTATTCGTCATTTTTCTGCTTCTGTTCCTATTTGAGTTGTTCTTTTTTGGAACCACCCTATATTTTGGGTATAATGTGCAATCACGGCCATGTCACAGAACTGTTTGTGCAAAAAGTGTTCATGTCCTTTTTATTATTTGTAATTTTTCAGGTCTTCAAAATAGAAGTGCTAATGAGTGGAAGGAAACATTTTGTGGAGAAGAGGTATAGTGAATTCCATGCTCTCCATAAAAAGGTAATTATCTCTTTATAAGAAGCAGATTTGTTTTACTCTAATTGTTTCCCCTCACTTGAAATTGTTAACATTTATGGCTTATCTTAAATACATATTGTGATTCATGTCTCTGGAAAAGAGTCCTTAGCTTAAACAGTTCTTGTCTACTTTGTGGAAGTGAGGATGGTGGGTGGTGGGCTGATGATTTTTCAGATATTTCTAATTCTCCTTTTCTATTGTTTTTTTTTTTTTTAAACTTACTGTATTGCTAAAATGCCATCTGTAGTATGTTTTTTTTCTTCTTACAAAATGGTGAAATACAGCACATTCCTATAGCAAAGAAATACAGTTTTTTTTTTTTATTCTGTTATGCAAGTAATTTATGTTAAATCTATAAATTGAATTGCTAAGCTGCTGAGCTGAGGCAACAGCTTGGGCACACCAGGAAACTAAGCATGAAAAAGACTGAATAGGCTGGCTCACTCTGCTGCTCTTCAATACAGTGAATGTGAAAGGAAATATCCCTTAAGCCTGTCTACTGAGTCCTCTTACTGGTATATGAAGGGAACTTACTTCTTTCACGACTGAGTATCTACTAATTGTTTTGATGACTGTTAAAGGGAAGGTACAACTTCTTCTCCCCAGGATGAACTAGATGCTTCTATTGCAACTTACCGAAAGGCAAGTTGCAATAGAAGTTGCAGAAGTTCTGCCTTATGAAGAACAAATATTGTGAAGAATAATTCTGGAAAAGTAGCAGCCTACTGGTGTTGCGTGTATGCTGAAGAGCTTCAGTCCTTTCCTGGGAGCAGGGTCAACTTTTGTTGGTTTGGCAGTGGAGGAGTACGTGTAGGCTTGACTGCCTTTGCTTGTGCTGCTTTTCTTCACTATGAAAAAGCTGCCTCTGCAAAAGACAGAGGAGCACAGGGAAGAGCTTGTGGCACTTACAGCTCCTGCCTCTGCAGCGTCACGGGAGCTTGCTTATACCAGCATGTTTGGTATCCCTGAGCCATCTCAGGAATAGTCTCATTCAGGGAGGAAGCGGAGAGGTGGCAGAGAGAATGAATTTTGCCAGCTTTATGTTGATATAAGCCTGCTTGGGGCAATAGAAGGAAACTATTGAGGTATCAGTGTCTTCGCTCTCAAGAGTCTTATAAACAAATACATTTTGCTTTACTATACAGTAATCAATATGTGCTAGTATTTCATGGCCTTTTGCTTCTTGCCCCAGTTGTGGTAACTGAATGACACTTTATAAAATGCATTTTCTTGTTTATTGCTTTAATTCGGGTCTCTCTCACACCTTTTTTGCCCTATGTTCCCATTGAATATGGTAACATATGAGTGTCAGAATCAGCAATACAACCGTGATCAAGCCTTTGCAGTATGTGTGCTTTATTTTACACAAAATAATCCAACAAATGAAAGTAAAGTAGAGTAGATTGACTAAAGATTACACAACTCATTAAGTTAGGAAACATCAAAAGGGAAAAGTTCAGTTTTATATGCTTAAAATGCATATCCAAGTAGATTGTTTCCTGTACTTGTTGTCTAATTTCACTGTGATTTCTGGAGTTGCATGGTTCATTTTCTGTTTCCCTCTTGGTTTACTTGCAAATTTCCCCTCATTGCTCCACACAAGTGTCATGAATGACTGCAGTCTCACTCTCAGCTTTGTCACCTTGCAGTAACTCCCCCTGTAGAGAATTATCCTTAGAACACCAGAAGAGCCATTAAGGACGCCCCTCTTCTCTCTATCCAAAAATAGCAGCAAAATATTCAGCCAAAATATTCAAACAATACACTTTGCACCACCTTTCAATCTGTTACATCTTACACCTCATCTGCTTGGTGTCTGTCTGAGTTACGCTGTGGTTTTCTTATTTGTTCCAGCGCAGATGCGAAGCATCCAACACATTGGCACAACATACTGAAGTATTTTTCTTTCTTCCACAGTTACACTTAGATTTGTAGTAAACAAAGAGTTGAAGAGCTCCTGATCTGAGGCTGCTTCAGTGGTTTCAGTGTTGCAGAAATACTGGAGAAAGTGTTCTCTAACAATACATTGCATGATTTCACCATTTCTTCCTCTGTTTTGTGTTAGAAAAAGCAGAAAATCTCGAAGCTCTTAAGAAAGTACAATTCTCTTCTTCCTCTTTAATTCAAATGGCAAGCTCCACTCTCCATTGCTGTATGTGCCTGAGAATTATAAAGGTATCTTTACATGTACTGCATATTCAAGGTGCCCTTAGCACTGGAGATGACTGGTGAGCATCAGAAATAAAGCCTCTGCTGGGAACAGCTGGGGTAGGGAAGGGGTCATATTGTGCCTTCTCCTGAGAAGGCCATGCTGCACTTGCATCACATGCAGGAAGGGAAGGACAGCTTAGCTGATACTCTGCTCTCATGAGGCCCCACCTGGAGTACTGTGTCCAGTTCTGGAGCTCCCAACACAAGAAGGACGTGGAGCTGTTGGAGCGGGTCCAGAGGAGGGTCATGAAGATGATCAGAGGGTGGAGCACCTCCCCTACGAGGACAGGCTGAGAGAGCTGGGGCTCTTCAGCCTGGAGAAGAGAAGGCGTTGAGGAGACCTTATAGCAGCCTTCCAGTACCTGAAGGGGAGCTTCGGGAAAGCTGGGGAGGGATTTTTTTTAGAAGGGCATGCAGCGACAGGATGAAGGGAAATGGTTTTAAACTGGAAGAGGGTAGATTTAGACTAGATATTGGGAAGAAATTCCCTACTGTGAGGGCGGTGAGACACTGGAACAGGTTGCCCAGAGAGGTTGTGGGTGCCTTCTCCCTGGAGGCATTCAAGGCCCGGCTGGACAGGGCTGTGAGCAACCTGGTCTAGTGGAAAAATTGGATTTTGTATTTTGGCTTTAGGGGCATTCAGTAAATGTACATGAGTTTGGGCAGGTTTCATTTTCATTTCTTGTTAAATTGTAATCTAGCACTGTTAAGAAATGAAGAAGTTGCAAAATGTTTCCAGAGCGATTGAGATTTCTGCTCTGGAGCTTCGTTTCTTGTGATTGTAGAGACGTTGATATGTTGGCACTGCTTTTTCCTATAGTGACATCTCAGCAATCTCAAAGATGAAATGTAAATTCTCAGTCTCCCATGGGTAAGCATGTCAAAGTCAATTTTGAGTTTCTTTCCTTGCCTCCCTTGCCTCAGATTTACTCAGAGGCAATATACAACAGAAAGAATGTCCAATGTCACCTCCTATTAAAATGCAATGAAGCCTATTCCAGTTACTGTTTTTGCTCTGTAGATATGAGGAAAATGTTAATATTGGCTGGTTTTGAAAAAAACACGGTGCTCTAGAAAAAGAATTCTTACTGCTGTCATAATAGATATTTGTGTCTGTCTGTCTGCTCTCTTTTATGCATACACACACATATTTCTGCATATATCTATAAAAGATTATGTGTGGGAATCTTTAGAGGAACAGTTGTGGAGCTCTCTTGAAAGTATATTCCGTGGCAGTCTTGCTGTTTTTCACTGTAAGCTATTTAACACAACTGCCAGTCCTCTGGTGCAATTTGAGGGCATGAATATCTTGCTTTCTTGATTCCAGGAAAACATTTAGCTCTCCTCCTTCCCCCACTTGTACATAAATGCCTACAACTGGAGTTAGAAATGATTGAGGTGTTTCGTCACCAGGCTGTGTACGATGCAGTGACATTGTAAGGTATCACGCAAAGTCAATTAATGAGGAAATGAAGCACAAGAGGGACTTAATGTTGTATCTTCTATCTCCTTTGGGTGCTTAAGGCTGAGATGGGTGCTGAATCCCACTGCTGGGTGCTAGGTGCTCCTTCCTCATTCACTGTTATTTGCTCTGAGCTAGGTCAAGCCCTTGCTTCTGGGCCTCTTGAGTGTTTTCCCAGGGCTCAGCCTTGCAAGTCACCAGAGTCACTGGGAGTCTGAGGCTGCCACTGCTTTGCTTTAGTTATCCTTCAGCCTCCACTGCTCAGCTGCCTGCTCAGCTGCAGCCAGGTAACTGTCTGGCTCCAGTGTGTGATTGGTGTGGCAGGGTTCCTCATTTCAAGTATTCTGAAGTAGCTGCTGCTGTTCGGTTGTAATGCTGTTAATGACAAGTTGTGCTAGGCTTTCTGTTCACTGAAAAGGGCAGCTGAACATAGAGATTTTTAACTGTAGCCTGTAGGAATGAAGAGGCTTAAGTAAGTCAGTTGTTATTTCCATGAGTTGAACTTGATTGGTGAGTATCTTGGTTGCTGTGCTGTTTTCCTTTAGGTGTGGCTATTTTACTGAAACTGCCTCTCATCTCTAACATAAACATGTTTACTTTAGAGGGGCATTGTTATCCTTTCTTTTTGTCTGGATTTCTTTTTTTTCAGCTCAAGAAGTGCATAAGGACTCCAGAGATTCCCTCAAAGCACGTGAGGAACTGGGTCCCAAAGGTCCTGGAGCAGAGGCGACAAGGCTTGGAGTTGTACTTGCAGGTGAGTCTCCTCATGCTGGTGTGGAAGTAAAAACAGCATACCTTTTCAGAGTCGTAGTATCCCAAGCATTTGTAGGTAGTTCAAGTATGAAATGGACTATTTCAACAATAAGCAATTTAAAATGTGGACAGTGAGTTATGTCCATACTGGCAGTGTTCACTTGGCCAGTCTAGCAGCTAGTTACCTGGACTGTTTGCATTTTGCTTCTGATTAGGCTGCTTCTCACTAGGCTGCTGACTGACTACAGGGAACTTACAGGCACCATATTTTCCTGCACTTAAAATAATAATGTTATTCTTTCAAAATGTGATTTTATTGTACCAATGAAAAGTGCTACAGAAGGGAAAGAAGGAGAATTTAACTGACCTCAGCTTAGACAGACTACAGAAGAAGCAGCTCATCAGCGTCATATCCTTCTTCTGTACATGCCTGTATCTGAACTGTTCATCTAGTTGAAGTAAGCATTCATCATGTTATATTCATCTGACTGTGGGCACTTTGTTTAGTGTCCTACCTGGGCACTCATTTTGCTCCAGACTGTAAAGGCAACCAACAAGAATGATTTGGACATACAAGTATCTAAATATATAGATGATAAATCCCATCCTTTTTTAATAGATGGAATTTCTACTTTCACTGTGATTGCTTCAAAAATTATTCTCTTGTAAGTTAAAAACACCCAGTGGCATAGTTCTCCAGCCATTTCTCTGGTGACAAAACAAGATTAAGGTGTTCCCTACATATATTCCCAGTTCATTGCACCTTCAACTATTTTATTAAAGGAGACCACAGAAATGGTCTGAGCCAAAAAGTAACAGTTTTGTGAGGAGGGCAAGTGTGAGAGTATTCTGTTTTTACTCAGATTATTTCAGGTATCTGATTTATGTCATCATGTACAGTTGCAGTGGCACAACTGGAAAAGTGGTGAACTGCAACATAGTGTACAATGAGAAGCCATCAAAGAAAATGAATGTTAACCTGCACCACTCAGGCTCAGGAACCTGCCTCATTTTCAGGACAAAGAAAATTACTTAAGGTGGAGGAAATAATTTCAATGTGATGCAAGAAAGTATTACTTCTCACAGTCTTTAAAAAAGCAAGTTGGAAAGAAAGAGGAAAGTCCAGCTCAATTTTTGTTCTGAGATATAAGGAGAGTTTCTGGAAGTAGAGTTTATTTTTATTTTTAAACATTCAGTGATTATTTTTCAACTGAAACATAAAATCATAGAATCATCTGAGTTGGAAGGGACCCTTAAAGGCCATCTAGTCTGACTGCCCTGCAATAAACAGGGACATCTATACCTTGATCAGGTGCTCAGGGCCCTGTCCAGCCTGACCTTAAATGCCTCCAAGAACACAGCATCTATACCACTTCTCTGTGTAACCTGTTTCAGTGCCTCACCACCCTTAAAAAATTCTTCCTTATATCCACTTTAAATCTCCGTCCTTTAGTTAGAAACCATTTCCCCTTGTACCGTCACAATAGACCCTGTTAAATTGTCTGTCCCCTTCTTTCTTATAGCCCCTCTCTAGATACTGATAGGCCACTGTTGGGTCCCCCCAAAGCCTTCTCTTCTCCAGGCTGAACAGCCCCAGCTCTCTCAGACTGTCCTCACAGGGTGGTGTTCCATTGCCACTGTTGATGCCACTGATAAAGATGTTAAAGAGCTTCAGTCCCAGTACTGACTCAGGAGGGATTCCACTTGTAACTGATCTCCATCCAGACACAGAGCCATTTACCACCCCTCTCTGAGCACAATCTTGCAATCAGTTCCTGGTCTGCCAAACTGTCCACCTGTCAAATCCATATCTGTCCTGTTTGGAGAGAATGATGTCACGGGGGACCGAGTAAAAAGCCTTACTGAAGTCCGGATAGATGATGTCAATGGCTCTTCCCTTGTCCACTGACGCAGTTACACCTTCCCCAGCACAGAGGTAAGGCTGATAGGCCAGCAGTTTCCTGGGCCCTCCTTCTTAAAAATAGGTGCAACATTGCATTTTCCAGTCACCAGAGTCTTCGCCTGACCACCATGACTGTTCAGATATCATCAGGAGTGGCTACGTTTGTTATTGTGGGTGAAAAAAACATTGCAGTTGCCAAGTCCTTTTGGTTTGAAAAAAAAGAAAAAGAAAATCTTTTTTATCTTTTTGGTTTTGATGGCTGTCAGCACAGTTTGTGCATCATCAGTGTGTTTTTATTTTACAGACATTGCTGTGACTTTCCTTTTTTTCCTGATTTTTGTGCAATTGTCTTTTGGAGAATATCGTTGCTAAGGCACATACACCTATTTCTTGTATGAGGTTGATTTTGTTAAGAAGGTACAAGGGTAGATTGCTTAGCATTTTTTAATTACTGATTAAACTTTAAAAGAACATCTCCCCCTACTGGAAGAGTTAGTCAACTCTTACGATTGTTCATTCTTCATGCAATTAACTTTTACCCTCTTCGGTCACTGGTGGCTATCACAGGAACGTGCAGTGGTTAAGACTGGAAAGGACAACTAGTGGTCATCTGATGAAAAGAAGGCCAGCCTCTAAGTTGTATATATCCATACTAATTTGCATACCAAATCAAATTAAGAAAAGAAATCGTTGTTTTCAAAGACATTAATTTCCAGTTTGCTAACAATGAACAAAACTAATCATCAGTGAAGCTTAAGCTTTTGAAATAATGGGAGCCTGATTTTAGGAAAATGAATGCTCATTTCAAGGCAGTTCACTTATCAGAGTGCCAAGCATTTTCAAGACAGTGTAGGAATGTGATCGAATTTCCAAATACTTTAGGTCTATTTTTAATTCAGCATTGTGTATATAAAGTGTGGCTGATATATTTTGAAGTTATACTAATAGAATTTAATCTTCAAAAGTAGGTTGGCTACTGCCTTCATTAGTACTAGTAGTAGTAGATGTAGTACTAGTTGTAGTTCTAGTTGTAGTACTAGTAACCAACAATTTGTGCAGGTGGTAAACTACTATGGGCTTATTTTACTTGCTGTAGTTTTTTCAAAAGCAGTCAGAATCTCATGCAGAGATTTTGAGCAGATACACAGCTGTTACTTTCAAATGATTTGTTTTATGCAGCATATGGTAATTTCTCATTATTATACCTTGCATCTTGGAGAAACCTATGCCAGAGACAAGGAACGCTCTATGCCAATTGCAGTCACACACAAACCTCTTTCTGGCATAGTCTAATTGTATTGAGTCTTTAACATATTTTTAATGAAGTAATCTCCTATTGTTGAAATTTGGATAAAAAAGATGAAATTAGAATACTTGGTCTGTCTCTGTGTCAAGTAGTAAGGAAAGCAGAGAATTCCATTGTCTGAGGTCAAAAGTGCTGCAGCTTGCAGCACAAATGCATTTATTGAAACAGTGTGCATAATAATAATACATAACTCTTGTAAATATTATGGACAATCAACTAAGTGACAAGTGAAAGAAAGAATTATATTTAATCTGTTAATGAGGAAACAGATGAAAAGATAACTGAATGACAGAATATGGCCCTAACATTCAAGCAAGTTAGTATGAAGCACTAAGCAATTACTCCTCTGCTGATCCCTGGTAACTGTCTGTGCATGAACTTAGCCTTAGATATTGTATTTAAAGATGATAGAGAACACTTAGTGCTCCCTCTTGCACATTGTTGCTTGTGTTTGAGTTCAGTAAGTCATCTTTTGGATGGCCCAGCTGAACTGGTAGTTGGATTTTTATTTTAGATATTGAAGATGCTAGAATTCCTAAGGGCAGCACTGAGGGCTTTATTTAATTGGTTACTGGGGCAACTGTGTTGTTGATCTGATCAGTATTTGTTACAATTAGATTTTGTGTAATGTACTCCTGGAAGGAACAGTTTTTATGGAGCTTATTTCCAGTGAATTGGTAATGGGGAAGAGTTTGATCTAACCATCTGCCCTCTACTGATTTGAAGTTAGGTCATATCCTTGGCCCAGTAAGCTGACACTGGATGTTATTGCCATCCAGGCTCTCTGCCTAGGGATTTGCCCTTTGACAGGCCTACCTTTTGAAGTTCAATGGAATAGATATTTTCCAACCCCTTTGGGCAGAAGAAATCTCATCATTTGTTGATATCACCAGTCCAATGAGATAAAAGGCGTAGTTAACTGAGTTCACTGTAAAGTGGCACCCACAGCTCGACATCAGAATATGTCACTGCTAGTCTTCACTGAAATTACTTGATTATGGTGAGATTTTGGAGAAGGCCCGTATTTGTGATGAGCTTCAGGATACTATCTTATCTTCTTTGTTGTGGTCCAGATGATCTGAAGAGATTCTTCCTGTGACAAGCAGGGATCTAATATAAAATTGAGGGCTGTAAACCTTCTGAACCTGTCTGTCTGTGTGGATGTATGTAAGGTCTGTATGTATGTACATCTCTAACCAGAGGTAATACATAAAGTTAATACTTCCCTCAGCAGAGGTCAAGAAAGCATACTTGCCTTTTATTTACTCTTGAACTTTGTGGAAAGAGAACAGTCCTGATTCCTGAAGATAAGACTGGTTGAAGTGCTGCTTGGCTATGAGACTTGAAGACTTGATGAACTTTGACATTCCAGCAGTTTCAGGGATCCAAATCTGCAAAATGAATTATGTAGTTTATGAAACGGGACCAGAGATTTGTTTTCCGTTTAAGGAAATAATCTGGAGATCTGGGAAGCACTTTGACCTGTATTTCAGTATTCTTCAAAATGCAGTTCTCTTTAAGAATATTTTAACTACCAATCCATCCTGAAAAAAAGATAAATAAAACTGAATCTTTTATGATTTTTCTGCTCAAAAGTAGAATCTAATCCTATCCTCCTTAACCATCTTAGTTTCCAGCAGGATAAATAGTGATGAACAATGTTTAATTCCTTTAGGAATAAGTTCTTGAGAAATATAAAGGAGAAAATCACTCATTACTATACTGATTTTTTTTACTCTGCTTTGGGGAACTATTCAATAGCAAATGCAGAAGGAAAAAAAATATATTTCTGCAATTGGTGACTGCAGAAGATAAAGTATCTTATGGAAAATTTGGCCCAAGATGTCATTTCTTCATGGACTATGATGACTTTCTCTAATAACTCCAGTAAGTATTAATGCTAAATTGCTTGTGATAAAGTTAAAATACGTGAATAAACAAATACTCTTTTCTAACTAGACAATCTCAATGAGGGAATTAAATAACTTCTAGCTCGAAAAAAAAACCAAACCCGAACACCAAACTTTAGTCACCACTATTTCTTTGTATTCTGAAACTTTTGAGTCACTCTCATCTGTGTTGTTTCTGTTTCTTATAAAGTTTTAGCTTAAATCAAAAGGAATGTTTTTGTTAATTTGAAAACAATTGCAGAGCATTGCCAAACTCATTCAGTGTTTCATATTGCAACTAAGGATATGAATCTTCTGCTTTCTTTGAGTGTTAATCATTTTCACTATCATTCTGAGGAGTCAGATAATTTGGTTTCCTAGGGATTGTTTTGTTTAATCTAATTGTGAAGAAAAGAAGTTCTCCATCAGCTGGTAGATTCATTAGTTCTTCACTGCTTAACTGTTTCAATTTTTGTTGGCCTCTTTCAATTCTAACAAAGAGGAATGTGAACTCGGTCATTCATAGCCTTACCCATCCTCAAGGACATTGGAGAGGTCTCTGCTCAAAGAAAAGCCAGCTAGACTCCTGATGCCAATCTGCAAGTACTCCACAGTGTGCATGGTCTAGAATTTTGTCTTTTTAATCTCTGAAAAATCCTTGTCTATAACTATTGCTGAAATGCTGCTTCGTAACTCTTTGTTGGAGGAGGATCAGAAGCTGTGTGAAAGTGAGGAAGCACAAATTCTTAGTTAATCACAGGATTTTTTATTGGTTTCTCTTTCTTTGTAAAATGGATGGAAAAGCGTTTCATGGTAGTATATAGAACTCAGCCTGAGATCTTCAAGGAGAGGAAAAAAAGCTGGACTTGTCACATAAAGAGAGGGATATCCTGGTTAGTGGGTTGTAAGAAGCTAGCATAGAAAACTGGAATCAGGAATATTCTGTTTGTGCTTAATAACAGAAACAGTTCTTGACCTTTAATTACCTTAAAAAGAAAGAAAGGAAGAAATAAAAAATAATGACTGTAGAATGTACTTAACCTGTGCTGTTGGAGCTTTTTAGAAATATTGAGATCTCTGTATGTGATAAGTGTACTTCTGAGAGAGATTGTTTTGCTTTTGCCCAACGAAAACTGTTGGTTGCTAATTAGTTCTATAACTGTAATGGCAAAATGATCGTAGAACTGCTCAATGATCATTCAGCTATTCAAATTTTATTTCTGTGTTCTTCATTAATGACGTGTATCCATTCTGTCAATTTTAGTATTCATTACAATTGTCCTTCCTTCATATTCTGAGAAATGCGCTCTGTATCAAGAGTTGAGTTATTCCTGAATACCTATATGCTAATACAAAAAGGTACTGAGAGTGCATAAAGTTGAAACTTTCAAGGGAAGACTGGAAAAGTTCATGGAAGACTTCACACTTATCATAGAAAGTCTGTGACTTGGAAATAACTTTTGATGCTGCTAGACTATTGAGGGAAAGTATCTCATGCTAGTCCTGCTCATTTATGCTCTTCCTTGGTAACCATTTCTCACAGCCACTTTTGGAGATGGGGTACAGTACTAAATGCAACTTTGGGGATAATTACTTTGCATGTGATAGGTATCTGGCTTTATATTTAGAAGCTGAACGCATAGGAAGAAATTTCAAAAGTTGAAACTTCTGTGCAAAATGTGGGCCTATTTTTGTTCTTCTCCACCTTACTCTGTGCATGTCTCATCTGTGGGCTTTTTCTCACTGTGCTTCTCTTTAACCTTTCACCATATCTGAGAGCAAGAGCTGGATAGAATTCACTTTGACTTCCTTATGTCATTCATTAATCACCACAAAGATTTCTGTAGAAGCCATCCTCCCCTTTGTCCTATGTACGCATTCTCTGTTGGGATCTATTTCTAACTAATTTAACACCAAATTGGCTTATTTGCAGAAAAAAAAAAAATCCCATCAAGTCCAGAACAGATACTTATCTTCCTGATTGCTGTTTCTGGGAAGCAGTTTTCTTTTAAATGCAGATGAATACATCAAGAGGAAAGAGTCTAGTTTTAGAAAGTTGCAAGTAAAAGTTGGAAGCAGTGAAATAAGATTTAACTCATGTCTTGCTGGAAAGGAGGCTGAAACACACAGATCCATTAATCACAATGAAAATTCTCTCTATTATCCAAAATTAATCAGTGTCGTCTTTCTCTAATGCCATTTAGTCTACAGTAATCGAGGTTGAACTCCACCTGTAAGGAGCTATAAAAGCAATGGTATGACAAGTATAAAAAGGCAAAATGTTCTTTGTCCTTATTAAAGATTGTGAGCAGAGTGTTAAATAATATTAATGGCTGGGATTGTCAGTACTTAACAGTACTTTCCTAGTACAAGTGATTTTATTGATCGATACAGTCTCAATGTAACAGGGCAGATTATTCTACTGATTTTATCGAAACCTTAACTAAGTTTGTTAGTGTACCACATATCTTTAAATAGATCTAGATGATGATGTAGATTAAGAAAAGCAGACCACCATCCATCTTTTTTTGATCGGTTAATAACTTAAATCCATCATTGCTAAGACCAGCTCTTTTAAGATTCTGTTGTGCATACGTGTGTCTTTGGTGGTACAGATACATAGCTGGTTTTCAGTGGCTGTGGGTTTTAAGGGAGTGTGTCTGGCAGATGCGGACTTGCATACTGGCTTAGAGGAGCTGTAAAACAAGAGGGGAAAGCAAGATTAATTTTGCGGATAATTTAAAGGAGAGCTTTCTAATAACAATCTCTGTTTGCAAATGTTTCCTACAGCAATGTTTAAAGACTGTGTGAAGCATGCTTAGGAAAATTACCTGATTTTGTTTCTGCTTTTTAAGTGGTGGTACTTTGTATTTTATGATTTGTGTATTTTCCTTCATCTTCAATAATCTGTGGGGTTTTTTTGCTATATAGAACTATGCTCCATGGTTTTTTGTCTCATTCTCCTCTTAAGTCAGAGCTGATCAAAGTAAATTTTACTCACTTAAAAGCAAAATTTATATTAGAAGTCATGAAGAATTTCAAAACCATATATAAGCAGTTTTCTCTTTTCATTATACTGTATCTCATAATGCTGTAGTGTCACTCACTGTTGCCTAAGTTTAATGAACATCAAAGTGTATGTACTGTGTATTGTATATACAGTGAGAAATGGTCTCCATCGTGACCTGCGTATGCTCAAAGTAACCATAAGATTTTTGAGGGAAGAGAAAGAAATGAAGTTCTTTGCCCCATATGTCACAGCCTGTAAAAGCAAGATGAGGGATGTTAAACCTGGAGTCCCCATTTTGTGGCTCACTGTGACAGTCTGCTGACTCAGTCATTCTAATATCCAAGATACCTTCGAAAGCAATAGAAAGTTTGAGTATCTCACCTTATTTAGCCATGATGAAAGAAAAAAATGTGACCGTGATCATGAAGGCAACTCTTCATTTAACATGTAGATTTTACATTTTCAATTTTCTTTTATAAATATTTAATAGATTTGTATGAGTTTGTTTAGGGGAAAAAAAAAAAAAAACAAAAAAAACAGTCAAACAACTTCTGTCCATTGTAGTAAAGGAAGGAGAGAGATGCAATTCTTGTTAGGTCAGCTATTATCCCAGCCCAGTACTATGGTAGAATGACAGTTGCTCCCACTTTTTCACCAGTACATAATATTTTAAACATGTTTTCATTTTCTACTTCGTGTTGCTTTACGTAAGCTGATTTTTTTTTCTTTTTTGGTGTACAAATGATTACTGCTTTTTTAAATTGTACTTTCAAGGCCAGTTAAGTCTTATGGGCTTTTTCTTCAAAATCAATCTGCAAAGTTACTTAATGAATTGCTAATGAAGGGAAAAATACTTTCTAGTGACAGAGTATTTTATTACTGCATGTGTAGTGCAATACACAATGGTCTGTTATGATTATTCAGTAGTATGTGGCCTTAAATTAACAAGTAGTTTACACCTACATTTGCCAAATCATTGCCATCATGCAATCCAGTTGTAGTCTTTTGCCTACACTCTTTGTGTGACTGAAGGCCATTCATTAATTTTCTTTAGGTATTTGTAAACTGCATGTGGGCATAGAGGAAAAGTACATGAAGAAATGAATAAATCTGTCCTTATAGCAGGATTTGAATTTTCACATGTCAGAACATATTTGAAGGTGAGAGGTAGAAAACAGAATAGTGAATACACTCTGAATAACTGAATGCCATTTATTCTGCACTTTGGATGAAGAACTGGCTCTGGGGGGCAAAAAGTAGTATGGGATCATGTAAGCAACAGTTAATACATCTTTAAGAAAGCTGAATAAAAGTTTGAATGATAAAATTATTCTGACAGTTTTTCACTTTGAAGTGTGTGATAACTTCCGTGTTTTAATCTAGCATTGTTTATATCTGGTAAAGGGTCTGCAGCACAAGTCTTATGAGGAGCTGCTGAGGGAACTGGGATTGTTTAGTCTGGAGAAGAGGAGGATGAGGGCAGACCCCATCGCTCTCAACAACTGCCCTGAATGGAGGTTGCAGCATGGAGGGTGTCAGCCTCCTTTCTCAAGTGACAAATGATAGGACACAAAGCAATGGTCTCTGGTTGTGCTGGGGAGGTATAGATTGAATATCAGGGAGAATTTCTTCACAGGAAGGGCAGTCAGGCTTTGAAGCAGACTGTCCACGGACGTGGTGGAGTCCTTGTCCCTGGAAGTATTTAAGAGGTCTGTGGACGTGGCACTTAGGGGAACGTTTAGCAGTGGATTTGACAGTGTTAGGTGAAGGGTGGAACTGGTGATCTGATGGGTCCTTTCCTACCTAAAATGAATATTGCATGTAAAGGGCACAGACTAGTAACTGGTCTGGCTGAAGTGTGGACAACACTCGTTTTCCTTAGATAGGTTGTGGGTGGATGATGCTCCTTATCTTCTACTAACACAGTCTTTGAACACATCAGCATTACTTGCTTTTAATTTTCTTTCTAAGAGTAAAAAAAAAAAAAGAAAAAAAAAAGCTCATTTTACTGAAGCTATTGACTGTAGAATGTCTTGACTGAGACAGACTTGAATTTAAGTGAACGCACATTTACAAATAAATATGTGTTACTAAATAATGGTAAACTTTTAATTGTGATGTGCGTTTTTGCTGTGGATGTTGATACCAGAAACTTTCATAGAGTTTCTCATTGTGGTAAATACTATGAATTACATAAAAGAAAATCTTGCAAGATGTATAATACATAAAGGAAAGATATATAGATAAAGGTATATAACGTAATAAAGGTATATAATAAAGGAAAGTTAGGTTTATGTTGCAATTTCTTTTTTTAAATTACTGGTAACTGTTGTGATTTTATCTAATATACTTTTTCTTCTGTAGTTGAAAAAAGTTTGCAGAAACAAATCATGGAGTAGAGGCAGAACCTTAATTTCATTAGGCACGCTGTAACTGGTGAAGATTAATGCATATATCTCTTGCTAATTCTTTTCAATTACTCAGTTCATATAAATTCCCAAACCTTGTTAATTATGCTGAAGTCAAGTGGTAATTTTTAACAGTATTTCCACAGCAAGGGAATTTTCCTGGTGTAACCTTGCCCTCCTGCAGAAACTCTCAGCAGATTACGCATTCTGACTCCAGTTCATTCATTTTCAGCACAAGCCTAATTGCTGCCGACTGCCTGCCACAGGTACCCTGCTTATCGTACATTTAAGGGATGTAGGTTCTTCTGAGAACAAATAAGGAAAGATTAATTGTTTGTTTTGTTTCATCCCAAGAGAAATGTGGGAGCTTAATCAAGAAAAATAATTTCTTCTGTTGATTTGGCTTATTTGTGGAAAGGGATAATTGTATAGAGGCAAAGCATAGAGCTATGCATTTTGAAAGAAATTTTGCCATTTATGTACATGGAAAGCAAAGATACAGCAGAATGAATGTAACACAGCATTGGAACTGATGGGGATGGTTCACATTTCTCATAGTAAGTAATTTGGCTGCTAGGCTTTCATTTGAACCAATATTGCTAGGTGGTATTGTCATTTGTTTTGTCTGCTTCTTTGGAAATCTAATCAAGGAGACAATAGTAGGTGGAAAAACGCTTTTCCAAATTGTCCTTAATTGCTTGAGCACAAAGTGAGCTAAACACTCTGGTATTTCCAATTAAAGAACTTGTTTCCAGCAAGGACCATTAAATCTATCTTTCCCAATCTGATAAATAAGCTATCAAAGAGTGGAACAGATTAATTGAGAGCAATTAGTTCAAAGCTCAGTATAAAAGTCAGACCAAACCAATGTTATCAATGAATGCAAATTTTATGTAATGGAACACTGTTGCAGCAAAATGGAGTTGAGAGTAACCAGAAAATACAAAAAAAAAAAATTTCATCTGTGATACAGATGTTTTTCCTCACAACAAGAGCGTTAAAATCCACTTATTTGAAGACCTTAATTAATGGGATGTCAAAATGTATTTGACAACACCTTTGCTACGTACATTTCTCTTACAATGTAGTGCAAGGAGTAATAGACGTGAGAAAATCACAGATCCCACAGTCTAGAGCCAATCACAAGATTTACTCCACCTGTATCTAAAACTCAAGAAAGCCCTGCTTGTAGGATCATTGAATGGCTTGGCTTGAACAGCACCTTAAACCTCCCTGCTGTGGCCAGGGTTTTTGTGCCACAGTTGTTCATTACTGACTGGTAGATGTCATAATCTCTACCCATGGTGTGTTTACATTCATAACCGGTAGCAGTTGTACTTCATAGCTTAAGCCTGGCATGTTAGATTCTTATTCCTCTTTAATACAGGCAGGTCTCTCTAGTGATACATACCTAGAGAGTTTTGAAGAGTGACTCTTTCTTCCAGCTGTATTTGCATGCCAGTTCGTATTGGTGCACATGCTGTAAGCATCATTCTGCACATGGCTCTTCTGAATATTTCCTGCAATGATAAACTCTAGGAAAACTGCCTGGATGTTCCAGTGAAGGGCGAGCCTTCTGATTTTTGAGAATGAACACATCTGCATGCAAAGAGATCCTTTCCGTCATCCTAGGGATTTGAATATATTTATACACTGTAAGCATTAGTATGTTCAAAGAAAGTATTGGAGTTGGTTCAGTTGATGGTGTTAGCTGTGTATATAAGGCTTTTGCATAACATGCTCCTAGATTTATTCTGTCAAGAAGAAAGAGGGAGACTGTACACAGAATCTGTTCCACACCAAGCAGACTTCATTTCTAGGTCAGTTTTTAGAGAACTGCCTTACTCAGTTGTGTCGCTCTCTGTGTTGACATGAATCATGTCAAATCTTAAGCAAAGTACACTGACTGACAGAGCTTGTAAAACTGCTGTCCAAGACCAGCAGCTTTTGGGGTATCCGTGGCCTTTAAAGTAACTGGAGCAGGCTGGAGCCTGCTTTTGCAGAATTACAGTTTTTAAATGGTTGGATAAAATTCTTATTTCTTATGCTGTTGCAACCCACTGGGCACATCTATTCTAGGAAAATGAAAAGGTCAGTGCTAACTTTCCTGATAAACATTCTGAGAAAATGTCATTCCAGTTACATATATCCGGCTGGGGGCGTTCATCTTCAATTTTTGTGTCTTTTTTTTATTATTTGTAGAATATCATCAGCAGTAGGGAAATACAGTATTCGTAACTGTGATAGCGTGTTGTCACATCACCTCATGTACTGATGATAACTAACATGCTTCAAAAGACATAGTGCTTTGAACAGTCTGTTTCCAGTATCCTTCTTTAATCTTGTAGCTCATGAGTTACTTGGTGGTCGCAGTTGTACTCTCAGTAACTGGTTTTCTGAACAGCTCCCTGTCACACTGGCTTCTGGAAGTTTTTTTCAAATGTCCTTAAGACATCACAAGGAATTTAGAAGAGTGAAACCTCTCCCAGTTTCTCCAGATGTCAGGACATCCAGATTTCCAGGTGTGCTTTTCAGCATGGGATCCAGCCGTCACACCAAGTCCAGTGGTGAAAATCTCTAATTTAACATTTCGAAAGGACTCATAGTGCAACAAAACTCTTCAGTAAAGCTGCAGTGGAGCAGAATCTGTGCACAGAATTCACAATTTGCAGCCTTGTAGCCATCAGCAGTTTAGCATTTGTCTCTACATTAGCCCATCAAAAGTTTTTCTGTGTATTTGGACTCTGAATCAAGGTCATGCGGTGACACCTGCTAATAGTTTTGAACAGCAGGAGTTATATAACTTCACAATTAGAAGTTTATATACTGTTTATAAGTGCTATTCGCTGTACAGGTGTATATCTTTATTGCCACTTTTCAATCAGCTCATACAACCTTAATAATTATCCAGCTTTAAACATTGAAATGATGAGGACACATACTGGAAGAGTAAGTTACAATTGCATATTGGGATCATTTTAGTATTGGAAATAAGGGCTGGTAGATTTTATGGTGAATTTGTGCTCTAATGATGCAGTTGGTTGACAATGATTATAGTTGAATGCAGATATCTGGGAACGGTATTAATCATGTATAAGTAGAGCCAGCATTTCAGTCTGGTCTGGCGGCCATGCTTGGCATCTGAAAATAAATTGACTCTGACCAAAAGTAGAAATAAAAATATCCCAGTTGTTCTAATTTGGGGAATTCATTCTGCCCAGATATTTCAAAGGGGTCATATTCACCAAGGAAATCAGAGGGGAGTACAGCATCTGACCAGCTGGTTGATGTTGAGGTAGTGGACAGGTGGAGAGGTTGGTCTTGTTAACGTGTAGATGGAGGCATCTAAATTATTTTCCCTGTATTGTATTTACCTTGTTTCTCAGTCAGCACGTTGCCATTTTTAAATGTATATTGGATTCATTCAGCTTCTTCCCAGTTTTTCTGGATTGTTGGTTTTGTTTTAAATTTCATTTAGTGAATGGTACAACAACCTTTTTGCAAGTTTTTCTTCCTTGGGAAACCCAGAGACCAAAAATGAATGATAGAAGTAAAGAAAAATTTCTGTCTAAAAAATCTAGAATATGTGTTTGATAAACTAATGATTCCCAGTTTCAAACTCATTGGTGAGTTTTACTGTCCAAAATAAAGTAGTCCTCCAGTTGCTGGTTAAGGAGCATAAAGCAATTGCTAAGTAGGAAGATAGTATCAAAAACACTTTATTTATAGACAGCAGCTCAGCCTTCTTGCACTGTTTTAGTGTTGTGGTAAGTTTTAACAGAAATCCAGGTAGCTATGTTACTTCCATTAGGGAGCTCACTCGCAGTCTTACTTCTCCTTTGGAGAGAACACATCCCTCCTTTAATAATATGGAATATGGAGAATTTTAGCCAAATCAGAACCTTATCTGCAGAGCTGTATGCTATAATACATACAACCTCCCACTGGTGCTGCTTGTCTGCCATCAGCACAGAGGAGGTAAATAAGCATTCGCTGACCAAGTTGGGATTGTTTCTTTTCTCAGGTAATTGCATTGTTCTCACCTTTATCAAGGAATCCCTTGCTGGTGAGTTTTGGGAGGGATACATGTCAAAGAACAGAACCATAATGAAGTACCTGTGATTGAGCAAAGATTACATTGCTCCGTTAATTCTGTAAAAACTTGTCAGTTTGCCACCCAAATAAATGCCTAGAGTGCGTAAAACATGGAGCAGAGTGACCTCTAGAAGAAAAATCAATGGCGATTCATATTTCATATGTCTATAATTGCTTGTGAGAGCATGGCAGCAGTTTGTTTATAGAGCAGCTTGTTCTACCCGGGATTGTTTCCTGACTTTTTCTTCTTTTCAGTGGTGGTTCCTCTCATGGATCTTGAGTTACAGCCAGATGCAGCAATAGAGAAGTTTTATTGGTGGCGATTTTTTATTATTGCTTTCACATTACTGTCTTCAGAATTGCTGTGTTTGAACCAGAGCACTAACCTATCGTCACAAGTGCATCGTGTTCACAACTGTTTCCTCAGAAGACTCCCGATGCTGTTCTTTATTTTCCTTTTAGTAGGCAAGGCTTTATCTTCTGTGAAGTTATTCATTTGCTAGTATTTTAGCCGTCAAACTGAACACGCTGTGAGGCCTTCATTTTTAAGCGATTTCTCAGAGAGACAAGGAATTCTCCATCTGCTAATTTAGAGACAGAATTTTCAAGATGCCTCCCCCGCCCTTTGCTTTGCTTTGTTTTTTCATTTTTTTTTTAAGATGCTGTTGTAAGATTTGTATCCCCACTGAGGACCGAGATGTCATAGGGATAGAGAAAATGCCGCTCACTTTATGGATTACTGTTAGGTCAACAAAACTTTGGCAGCATTGATTAACTTGACAGTGAGTACAGCAGTACATTTATCACTTATGGCTGTGCTGTAGAAAATCTAATAAGAGGCAAACAATTCCCTTTAGAGCAGTAACAGGTTCACTGTGGCTAACGGTGCATGCACTGGAAATTTCTGACTTTAAATTATACCCTTGCTGCTAGTTGGGTCATTGACTCAAAGCTACTGCACTTTTGCTGCCATGTTCTGTATTATTAATTTGATCAAAATTGCTTTGGCTTCTATAAATGTGATCAAACTGTATATTGGAGTTCATATCAGCTCATATGTGTTTTTGAAGAAGGCATGTGGAATGAGCTTGCTCCGTGCTCCGGGCAGCTATCTATTGCAGCTAAAGGTTTGGGTTCTCAGAAGATTACAAGATGAAAAGACTGAAGTCTCGTTCAGATTTAGATAAACCCACACCCCACGTGTATCTTGTTTAATATGTTTCTGTGGTTGATCAGAAGGACTTTTTTCATGCACATGATTGTGTACCTTAGTAATTACCAGCAATTGCCATAAAAATTCTCTGCCTGTGTATTTATGGATATGTTCATACAGTTGTCTTGTTTGATGGGATTTTTAATGGGAAGTTTCTTTTTGTGCAGTCTGATTAGGCTCATTTTAATACATTTTTCCTGAAAGTCCATGGGCAAGGCATTGGGATGTGTCTGTGTTGCAAATATGTAGAAAATATGCTTTCTTTTGTTGCTGTTCTCTTAAGTGAAGGTAAGATACTATTTTATTGAAGGGTCCAAAAGCTTTCCTATGCTTAAGGTAAAGGCCTTGTGCTCGAATAATTGCATTCCTGCATACAAACAGGAAAGAAGGAGAACACACGAATCAGAACATACAGCGTGCAGTTCAATTTGTGGCTTTGTCTTTGTGACATATTCAAGAAAATTACTGTTCAAATGAGAAAGCAATTAATTTTTTTAATGCAGGGGTTAGAGCTCGCTGGAGAAGAGAGCCTTTGTGATTAATAGCTGTTATTTCAAGTACTTTGTGTTATTTTTGGAAACCGTTTAAATTGGTGGGTTTGTTCTGCAATATCTGTAAAAATGATGTTGTTTTCTTTGGTGGGAGAGAAGTATTCTACTTGAATCAATTGTCAGGAGGCTTAATGTAATAAGGCAGTTTGTGGTCTGACTAAAAGAAACACTGTGCAAAAGAAATTCCCACAGCAGTTTGTTTTTAACAGAAAAACTGAGCTCACCTGAAACATAAATACATTGAAAACCAAGACTTAATAAGGGGGAGCAGTTTCAGTGGGTTCCTGTCCAGCGTGTGCCTTGTAATGGCTTTTATTTAACCAAGTATCTGTGTTAATGGTGATATAGCTCAATTAACAGCATAGCGGCAGGTTCTGTGCAACAAATCATCAGGCAGGCTGATTAAGTGCCCTCTGCATAGTAAGGCAGGAAATTGAAGCAGTGTTTTCAGTTTCATTCCCCATTTTTTAATTTGAAGGGCAGAAGTTGTGTTTCTCACTCAGATCATACATTAGAGGCAACTAGACACATTTCCACACGTTTTCCAGGGTTCATGCAATAAAGGAGTTACCCTACTGCCTGCCTTACTGAACAGAGACCTGATATTGATTAACTATCACAGTGGCATCAGAACTACTCTTAGGATTCAATTTTTTTGTTGTTTTGCATATTTTATTGATCAAAAGTGGTAAATGAGCATCAAGCGTGCAAGAAGACGATGAATTGTTTACTTGCATAAAATAACCTTTCAATAAGCGAAGATGCATTGCTCACACTTTTGGTGCTGTTCTGCTGCCGAAGCAGATGGCATTCAGCTGCTATTGATTTGCTCCTATAGTTACAGAGCAGCATGTAACAGGGCACGCTCATTTCACTGAAAGAGAGGTGAGAGCTTTTTTGCCAAGGTGGTGGGCTTGAAAATAGGAAGGGAGGGAAGGGTTTTTTTCCTGGCTGTTTTTTTTTCTTTTTTTTCGGTAAGGTTTTTTTCTTGAGGGAGGCGGGAAGTGAATAAGAAAAAGTAGAAAACCTTGTAACTCTCTTAGCAGCATTATGAAAACAAAAAGCAGGCTGTGCGTGGTTGCTGAGAAAGGGAGAGTTACTTTGTCTAATCCTAGCACTTCCAGTAACATTAATTCATGATAAGGGCTGTTCTCGCTGCAGATTGACTTTGTGAGCAAGCAAGCGCCTAAAATTGCAGAAAGCATCCAGGATTTGCTATCACAAAATCTTCACCTAACTTCTTAGCTTGTGTATTATTTTTTTTTTAATTTACACGTAGTTTTTCTTATTTGTGCGAAGACTGTCAGCTCCTTTGCAAGACAAAATCACACTGCGATGTGCCGGGCTGGGTTCTGCACACAGCTGGTTTCACTGATGAGTGAAGACTTCGGTGATTTGCTGTTGGATCATTCTGAGAGATGGCGGGGTGGCAAAAAGAGCTGAAAGTGTGTTTGAAAGGGATTTTAGTCCAGCGTTGTGGCACTAAGGGATTAAAAAGCGATAAATATGACGGATTTTAATGGGATGCAGGTATATCATAAAGCACCATGAATAGAGCGGAGGAATGGTTGTCCTAGAACAAAACATGGCACTTAACTAACAGGCTTGTTTCAGGAAGAGTAGTGCTGCTGAGAGCATGGGGGAAGTCCTTGGTCTCGTTTAACATGGAAAGAAGAGTCCAAGGAATGTTTTTCAAAGGGAGCAAACCCTAGTGTTTCTTCAGAAAGCAGATGCTTTAGAATCAATGTGTAATGCTGTCAGCCAAGCATTTACCGCATTGTTATGAGTTGATTGGATCTTGCCCTCCTATGGGGCTAGGGAAATGTTTTAAACATAAGAACTATTACAAGCAGACGTTAATTTGATGTGATCTGGAAAAAGTTGGGTGTATTTAAATGGAATTTTCTGTGTACAGTGTTTCTAGAGAAAACCAGTTGCTATCACAAATTAAAACAAATACCCTTATGTTGTTATTATATTCCTGTGCTATCTATTTATACTATTAGAGCTAACTTCTGTTTTCTCAGCTGCCCTGTCTTGCATTTCTGAGTGTGTAAGTGGTCAAAACTCACTTTGTGCTTCATTGTTTTTGTCTAAGAAGCCACCTCATTAGCTCCAGAATTTGGATATCAAAGTAAATTGTTATTGTATTAATTATTCAGCGAAAGATTAAAGAGATTTTTGCCTTGCATTTTCTGCTGAAGATGAGTAAGTATCTTGCAAATGCAATGTGGTGTTTTCTGTTTAAGATGATTAAAATGCAACGTGTCTGAATTTTTAAAACTAAGCATACCAGTTCCCTTACAGTTACTCTTACAACATTGCAAATTCTAACAAAGTAGCCTGCAGTCCTTATTCGGCACCACATTTTCTGTTGGAAAGACTCAAAACTTTAAAAAAAAGTCAAAACAAACATAAATCTGATTGTATTTGGTGGGTTGCCCCTTCTTTACCTCTGCAAAAATGACACAATGAGTTCATTAACCCCAAGAGCAGTGAATTCCCTGTGCTTTCTACATTCACTTGTTTGGACTTTGGAGCAGGCACCTGCTGCTTAGTCTAATTAGTTTCAGAGGGAATGTTGAATCGTTACTCAAGAGTTTACTCTGACCCAAAATGTCTGATAAGACAATATCAGGGAGACGAAATAAGTTATCGTAGAGCTGAAAAGCATTTTTTACAATTCCTTCTGCAAACAGTGTGGATGGGGAATTCAAAAGTCTAGAAATCAGTTGATTTCTAGATTTTTTGATGGCATTTGCATGCAGTTGTCAGTTTTGTGGAAAGCAGGGTTTGTTTTCATAGCTAACTTCCTCAGTCTTTATCAACCACCTGACTCTTCCCTCACTCCCAGCAAAGCTGACAATATGAGTTAGTGCTGTTGAATATTTCTTAAGAGGCAAAAAGCAACAAAGAACACTATTCCAAGGCTGTTCTTAGGTCCTTTGGGGGACTTATTTTGTTGTTTCTCTGTGCCTTTTTGGTTCATTTGAAGCTATGTTATCTGACCAAAACCTCATTATCTAAGCAAACAATGCCAACATCCAATCCAAAACCTGCATTTTTTTGCAGATCAGTCTGTAGCACACTCGGGTAGGGCTCATCCAGAGAGTGTTTTTTGGGAGAGCAAGGGAAAATCATCCTGCAGAGCTACTCCTCTGTTTCTCTGGATATTGGGGAACCATTCTGTTGCATTTGGCTCTGTAGAATGAAGTAAAGCTGAATTCTTTGTTTGCTGCATTTTCTTCAGGCTTTCTTCCTTATGAGTATCTAAAGGCATAGTAAATACAGTGTACAGAAAATACGCCAATACTGGAAAAAAAATGGAAAACCTATGCAGAAATAGATAACTACTTAACTGCTCTTTGAAATAAAACATAAGATGGGAAAAAAATGAGGTATTTCAGTATGTCTAGAAATTAAATATGAAAATAGAAACACTGCAGCTGTTCTACAGCTAAAATTATACTTTCTTTCAAAGTTTTTTTTTTTTAACCTCATCAGTTCACTCTCTACTTAGTTCCAATTAATGCTTAACTACTGTAAATGTGTAATTAACTATCCCTCTAACTAAAGAACTGGCTAAGTCAAAAGCTACTTGGTAGATTTTTAATCAAAATGACTATAGTGTGTTAAAGTTAGGTAAGGCAAAAGTGAAAATGTTAATAGGCTGTAGGCTCTGGTGAAACTGTCTGCATATGTATCTTTAGTGATGCTCCAGTTTAACCTGTCACTGCTATCTAGTTCATTTATCTAGTTTATCTTGAGGATGCTGTGATAGATGGTTTGATGGTTTTGTCACTCAAGAGATGCATTTGAGTTTTGAATTCACCAGAAGGATAAAAAAAAATTGATCAGAAAGTTGGTGCAGGAATTTTTTACTATTCCTCTAGTCTTGAGGTTCAGAGACTTTAAGTGTCAGGTAGTATCTTACAGATCTGTGTCCTGTAACACCTACAGTCCACGTAGGTACAACAACATTGATAGCGTACAACAACATTCTCACTGCAGAAAGGGGTGAGCTTCTTCACAGTTCTTCATAATGGGTGATATAAAGCACTATTCTACCCGCTATTTAAAAGGGGAACATTTGTTCTTAGAAGTCTGGTTCCTCTCTCTAATGGTTTTTAGTTAATATGTGATTTTGGTAACCTTTTTATCATTCCATGGGACTGTGCAAAGCAGCTCAGAAAAAGCAGGTTAATAGAAGAATGTAGACTAAAGTGCTGTAAAAGATGTGGGTTTTGGTCCCAGTGGAGGCTGACACTCCAGCCTACTTACTGTAGCTGGAATGTATTGATTTTCTTCTCCCCCTTTTTAGCTGCACCACTGAATTAGGTATTGTGAAGCATCTTTCCCTGTGAAGAGAGGAAAAACTGTCATGAACTTTTTCACCCTAACAGCAGAGCATTTCAAACTAAACCCGATTGAAGGGAAAAGTCTGTAAGGACTCTTAAAAACCCTAAAACTCGGCCCCCCACCCTCATTTCTCCCTCCCTAATGGCTGTTCCAGCAGCCTTGAGAAGGAACGGTGGGTGACTGTAGGAAATTATTTTTTAAGTCTTTTTCATTAAAAACAAAAACAAATACAAAAAAAAATCTGCGAAAGCAATCCATTCGGTGTTATGATCTCCTAAGGTTAGCAAAGTGGTCTTGCTCAGGTTTTCAGCAGGCTGTTCAGTTACTGTTATAATTGGCTGATGAGTAGGTTTGGACCTAACTAGAATGCCAGCGTTCGATTTCACGGTGTCCTCTGTGAAGATATGTCACCACTTACCCCGGCTTTAGTGACAATTTTCTAAAAAGGAAACTCGTGGGAAATCATTATGCTGTTTATATGTCTCCCCTGTTGGAGAGCGTTATCCTGTGATATTTTAGCACTGTTTTCCACTGCATGATGGCATCTAGCTAAGGTTAAGGCAGAACAAGTCCCTTTGCAATTTTGTGACTATATTTTACTTGCTGAAGGAGAAAAGATAACCGACAATTAAGTATTTTGGATGTCACTGGAAGAACATGTGCAACCAATCAATGATGTCCTTAGGGAACATGATTTTATGAAACTGATAAGGTAGAAAAATTGGGATTTTTGTGATTTATGCTACATAATGATAATTACACCCTTTCAATAACAAAAAAAAAAAGTCATTTCTGCTGATATAAACATCAGGCTTTCCTTTGTGTGTACGTGGTTTTGTTGTTTGCTGTTGTTGCTTTTGTTTTTTTTTTCTGAAGCATGGAATAGTTCATTAAAGTATGACAGTAACGGATAAATACCCTTTATGATTTCTTAAGAAAATACAGCATTTATGCTCTTGGTTCAGCTGAAATCAGTGAGTTTCAAAAATGTATGTTTAGAGTCACTTCTCCAATCTGCCAGAGATTGTTTGTGATGGGTGATTTAGCTCGTTGGGTTCATTTTTTTAGTAAATAAATGCATGTTCTGTTTTTTTTTTTTTTTGTCTTGAATTTGTCTACTTAACATACTAGAGCCCATATTTGAAACTCATTACTGTTATCTTTAAAGAATTCTGATGGATTAGAAAACCACGTTACTGATAAACTAATTGTGAAGCTTTACTATCATTAAGTTTCTGGTTGCAGAGCGAGGGAGGTGTAGTCGTGTTTAGAAGCCAGTGTCATATATTCAGTTGAATGAAGGTGGCATTTGAGCACATTACATCACAAATTACAGACTGTGGTTTAGAGGCTTTACCTGCTGGAACATTTTCTGCTCAGCTCTTCCTTACAGATGATCAAGTTTGTAAAATCATATTGAAGTTTTCAGTCAGAAGTCAAAAATCTGTTGTATTGTGGGATGCTGGAAATACATTAAGCCAATTGCAAAAATACTTATTTCTGATTTCAGAGTATGTTTGAAGTGCAAAGTTGAGAATATTTAGATTTTTCTCTGGACACTTTGGGATATCACCAGAGACAAAATGCAGCTGTAAAGATGCCCCTACTTCAGCATGGCTGCTTTTCTGTTGTTCCCAGGTTTTCTTATAAAGCATACCTGCACAGCGGGTACGGTTCCTACCATGTGTATTAAACAGCTGGATTTCATGCTGGCCCTTGTTTGCACTGAAGCCAGTCAAGCCAGTATATAATTTACCCACTTCTTAGTATAATTCACCTGTACTTTATTTTGTAAATCCTTAAAATAATGTCACATTACATTAATTGGAAAATCCTCTTTTTTTTTTTTTTTCAATGTAGTCTTACAATTCTGGAAATGGCAAAATTCCCGATCAGGAGCGGTGGCATCCAAAATACAGTACAGTGTAAAACTGCCTTCCTGCAAGTTCTGCTTCCTGAAGTTTATTGAAGAGCTTGTTGAAAAGTAGAGTTGTTGAACTAGTTTTCAATAAGACACTAAAATAAAAGCTATTTCCTTACATTTTTTTGTAAACTACATTTGGTCGGGGGAGGTTATCAGAGCTTGAGTTGACTTGATGCATACCGTGAAGAAAAAAATGGAAGGAAATAGAATGCAATATTCATCCAGAGTTGAGCAGGAGCAGCAGCAAATAGGTTCGTAAGAGCTGCTGAGGGCTTTCCTTTTATGCAGCAACGTATTCTCCTCTTCTTTCCTGGCAACCACTGCTCTGTGCTGCAGCCTCAGCAGGCAACTTTTCTTTGGGACGAAGGTGCCAGGAGGTGCAGGTATGAGGTTGCACACAAGTGTTGGGTGTCCTTAAGCATCTTTAAATGACTTCTTATAGTTGTGCACTTTAATATAATTAATGAGATGGTTTTATTTGAGCATGTCATGGACGTTGTTATGCAATTCACACACCCTCTGAATATGTATCCACCTCCACTCCTCCTTCTGTGCATAACCCGACTGCAGAACAAGACAAATTTTGCAGCAGCAGAGCGCTGATTTTACAGAATGCAAATGAAGTGGCATTTTTAATGCAGCATCTTCATATAGAGGTGAACTGAAAGGCTTAAAACCTGCCAACCTCTCAGATCTTTTTCTTCTTTAAAAGTTCTTACATCCACAACAGTCTAGAACAGAAAAGTTTGAAATTGCATTTTTCCCTGCTGTTCATTTAACTTTTTAGTAGTGGTGAAGAAATGTAGATTCTGAATTCATATTTGCAAATGCAGCGTGAAAAAAGAACCACTTACCAAATGGCTTTGTTTTCAAATGCTTCTCTGTAGGTCTTTGCACACTGTATGTAATGTTTCAAAAGCAAGGTTTTCCTTACACAAATAACCAAAATGTCTGTTTTAAAACTTTAGCACGAACTGCTTTGAGTCTGGAGTGGATGACCTCTAGATGTCTTTTCCAACCTCATTTCTTTGTGCGCGTGTTATCCTCTACATGCTGTTGCATCCTCCTAGTGATCCTAGTGCAACGTAAGAATACACACGTGGGAGCAAGTTACCTGCCAATAAGCAGAGTTGCATTTCCTTCTATCACTATCGTTATTTCTTCTTTAGACTTGTTTCTTCTGAATGTGAACATGAACAGGAGGAATAGCTTTGCTTGTACAGCTACTTCTATTTAAGCATTTATTTATAAATCTAGAGAGGTTTCTTCTGTGTGTGTGTTTGTTCGAGATCAAAGCACTTTAGGAATGAGCTCATGGCTTTTATTTATATGTGAAGTACTGTTCTCGAACATCTGCTTAAGTATATGGACTGTTTTGTTTGCCTTGTGCACAGCAGCTGCTGTTTTTCAGTCTGCCTCTGTGAAACTGACAGAGGCCTGTTGTTTTCACTAAAAGTTATTCTTACATGATGAACGTGCATGTAAGCATTTCATTTATTTGCCGTGCGTTTTTAAGTGTACTTTTGATTAATTTATTCAAAATTGTAAATCATCTTACCTGCAGAAAACCAAAGGAGGGTGCAGTGCTCCCAGCCGTTATGTCAGTGCTGTGGAAGAATGTGGCCAGTTTAGCCAGTAGGCCTCTGGTCAGAGCTTCATCGTCAGGAGCCACAGCTTAGATGTGGGGAGCGCATTGTATGCTGCTCTGTCAAGCCAAGCCAAGAGTTTACATTACTAGCATTTCCTAAGGCATGCATTAATAAAATTCTAAAAAGCTGAGACTTCTTCTTTCCACCAGTGTGGAAATAAAAGAGACAAAAACTAATGGTGTTACTAATCGGAATGTTTTGGTGGCTTGAACAGAAGAATGCAATATTTAACATGTATAAAACCCCTTGATTTTCTGTTGTCCTTTTTTTTTTTCCATTTATTACAGACAGTCATTTTAGAAAATGAAGAGCTTCCTAAAATATTTCTTGATTTCCTGAATGTTCGACACGTACCTACCCTGCCAAAAGCAGAAAGCTGTGGGTAAGCTCTCATTTACTGAAAAATAAATGGAGGCCAGAAAGCCCATATCCACTCAGTGCTGATGCAATTTCATTGACTAAAACGGTCTTGCTGCCAAATCCTAACACCGTAAAATAAATGGGCATTAGGTTCACTTAAGTGTGTTTATATATCCTCAAAATGTGGTAAAATAAATCCAGCTTCTTTAAAGACAGAAGTGAAGTTTACAGTATTCTTGGAAAATAAAGGAGAGATAAAATAGGGTTTTCTCATAGTTCTTAAAGTATCTACTTAGGTGAGTTTTAAAAGATACTCATGAATACTTCCTGCATAGAAAGCACTTGTTTGTGTGTGTTTTATGGTTATTCTTAATATTTGGTCAAAGTAGAAATTCATTCTGTGATCACATTTCCTACCTCTCTATATGGGCATTCCCATGAAGACGAATTAAGGTCTGCATCGTAAGCCATGATTTTTCCCAGAGAATAATGGCACTGTCATTTTAAAAGTGAGTAGCAAAAGACTGAAATTACTGTTCAGCAATGGCACAGCTAATTTTAGAGATCTGTAGAGATTATTCTACTATAACATATTCATACAGTCCTTTTGAGGGTGATAGCTAGCAGTGAATACGCTCCATATGCAGTCAGTCAGTAGCCATGCTACCCTCAACAGCTACAGCAAACTGCATGTTAAATCCATACTGTCCATAAATGAATGAACGATCAGCCTTTAGTAAAGCAGGTACAAGCTAGCAGACTTGTGGCATTCACTTGTAGTTCATGATATCAGCTGATGCCCCAAGTGGGATTGCACCCCTGTCACTTTATAGGTAGATATGGTTATAAACCCATTGGAGGAGAGTGGATGCTGATGCTTCCAAGCAGTGGTAAAATAATATGGTCTCCTACATTTGTTGCTCTCATTGCATTATGCAGCTACAGACCAGAGCAAGATCATTCCTTTTGGTGGTTTGTGAAGGATTTGGGTTGGTTTATTTTTGATTGTGGAGTAATTTTAATTCATTTTGTTGTAATGGAAGTTTCCTCTCACTCTAATTGCAGCTCTTTTGATGAAACAGAGTCTGAAGAATCAAGGTGAGCTCTATTCTTACTCTTTCTGTGAGGTCGGGTTCATAAACTACTTGAAATGATTGGCACTTGCTGTATTTTCCTTGCAGGTGTCAAAATTAGAGTAGTTTAGCATCATGGCAGGATTTATTTGTTAAATGTCATGGCTAGTTTCATCAGTTGCATTAGATCCATCTTTCTGTGATGTGCCTTGAGCACACTTTAACGCCTGTATTTAGAGATTCCCTACAAAACTCTGTAGAATTCCATTCAAACAGAGCAGAGCTGAGGGTGGTTGCTGTGTGAGTGGCGTGGATGGAGCCTGCCCATGCCAGCAGTGGTGTGCAAAATGTAACGTGGCAGTAAGCAGCCTGGCGACCCGTCTATCGAAGCTGCTTTGTACAATGCTCTGTGTACTGTTCCCTGGTACCGACATCCCTGTTCTTCATCTTTCCAGCAAACTGTCCCACCAGCCTGTGCTGCTGTTCCTGAGGGATCCCTATGTCTTGCCTAAAGCCAACGGTAATCAAACTTGTCATCTGCTAACAGTGCTGCATGACCTGCCCTGCACCGCGCCAGCCGCATTATTATTAATACAAGCCAAGTCAAACGACACTGGTCTGAAACCTAATAACCTGCCAATAAGGCAATAGCTCTTGAGTAAGGAACCATTACAGCGCGGGGTGGGGTGGGTGATTTATAAAAGGGTGGATTTTTTCTCCTAGTTGTTTCTCAGACAGATCTACTGAGAATTCAAATCAGAAGACTGAGGACATCGCTGCTCCTTTTTTGTTGTTGACCCTTGGGGCTGCTTTGCCTGAAGGATTTGAACTTAGAGGCCCCGTCCTGTATAAGTGCTTTTTCCCTAAACACCAGTCGATCTGCTGTGAGCATGTTTGTATTTCCATTTGGATTATTACTATTTCTTATCATTTATAACCTCTAGAGCTCTTTAGAGGGACAAAAAAAAAAGAAGAATGTATACTTTTAAACATAATGGATGTGTTCACAGAGCATTTATGTTACCCTTCATCTCTTAATACGTGCTTCAAAAGAGTGTTTGAAATAGCTTTTTATAAACCTCTTTTCCTTTCATTTTTTTTTTAAGTTCTCTGCATTATTAATTTAGAGAGCATATCTTCTGTTCTCTTGAAAAAATTAAATACGTGCAAGGATAAAAAACCACCATTGTTACACCGTGTCCCACCCGGATTTGTCATTTTACTTGTGAGAACTGTTATTTGTACTAATCCTTGTAGTAAAAACATTTTTGTTTTTCATCCTTTTTCATTATGGGTATGAATACACTTTCAAGGGATAATTTTCTCCTGCAGTTGTAAAGTAGATTTTTTTTGTTTTGATGGCATCTTATTTGATTTTCCAAAATAACCCTTGAAATAGAGAGTGAGGTTCTTGAGCTACATTGAAAATCATGACAGTTTAGAGGGTAAATCTGTGAAAAATGCGGGTTTGTTTGTTGTATCTTATCCAGTGAAATGTAATTCCTTGAGATTTTCTCAAGATGTCAGAGCCTGCCAAAGCCAGGCTGTTTTCAGGGATGGGACAAGAGGCAGTGGGCACCAAGGGGAGCACAGGAGGTTCCCTCTGAACACCAGGCAGCACTTCTGTGCTATGCGGGTGACTGAGCCCTGGCACAGGCTCCCCAGAGGCTGCAGGGTCTCCTCCTTGTAGAGGTGTTCAGATGCTGCCTGGACGCGGTGCTGGGCACCCTGCTCTGGGATGGACGCAGAGCTCCCTGCTAAGCACAGCCATGCTGCGATTCTCCTGATTGTCAAGCTTTTCTTCAAAACCACAGGGGTGAGGAGGGCTAAATAGTCTCTTTTGAAGGCTATGTCTGCTTTAGCAAGTGGTGTTCCCCAACAGGATTGACCTCATGGACTCTTAATGAAGTTAAAGCCACGGTGACAGAGCAGAACAGTGGGAGCAGAGGTCCTGCATCACTGAGGTCCACAACACGCAGGTTACAGGGTGGTTTTGGGTTCAGTTAGCGCTCCTATGGGCTGAGTCCTCTTTCCAATAGGGGCTGGAGTGCAAGGCACAAAACTGAAGAACCCAGAGCTACATAAATGGAGACTGTTAGAACAGTCACTTTGCAAGGTCATTCCTTACCCTAATGACAACACCAGTGCAGAGGCACCCACAGTTACCTCTGTCTAAAACTGGTTTGGGTTTATACTAATGTTTAGTGAGCCATACTGCTTATCTCAACCTTACTGTGTCACGCTTAATTGCAAAGTTGGATTCATTTAGAACAGAGTGGGAATTATGAACATCATTCAATTCCATACTATTTCTGAGAGATAAAACGGACTTTATATAGTTATCTTGAAATACAAAGACAATGCTTAAAGGTTTCCAGCCCATGCATCAGCGTTTGCTGCAAAACCTTGCTGCAGTTCTGTGATGATGTTTATCTTCCTTCCCTAATGTGTACACTCAGTAAGGCTGGAATTCCTTCTCTGGAAATCATTAGTAATTTTCTAGTGAATTTTGTAACTATACTTTTTAAGTATTGCTTTACTTTGGATCAGGATAAATGCCTCTCCTTACGCATGACATTTAAATATTAAATAGACCTTGTTAATGACGGCTGAGACAAAGGACTTTCAAGGCCTTTGCTAAGGCATTCTTTGTTTGGCTTTGACATACAGTATTTAGAATTTCTTATGGTGGATGAGTATTCTTATTTGAAGACCTTAAAAGATGAAATTCACTTGCAAACTATTCTCTACTTTAATGTTTAATGAATTAAAACACCAAGTAGAATGCCAGTTCTAGCGTTAAAAAATGAGGGGAAAAGAACAACCTCTATGTCTAGAAGTTCTTCTATGCTGACTCAGCTTATCCAGAAAGAAAATAATTTACACAAAAAAACATTGCCTTTAAGATTTCTTTCTTTTCAGTTTACACCACAGAGGAAATGCAGAATGAGCTTTCTAAAATGTTGTCTCTGATCAGTTTCCACTGTGATGGATTCCCTTGCAAAAAGCAGCCAGAGCTGTTCCGGCAGACAAAAAGTGAGTTAGCAAATAACCATTCACCACATTCCCCCTTTGAAGAAGGTCAGTTACGACAGTTGTTTAGATCAGACGTGGAGTTAGTCCTTCCTGGGTATAGAAGTGCCCATGTTAACAGCTTTTGAGAAAAGAGGAAACTGCGTATTTGTGGGTTTTAATGAAGAAAATAGCTGGTTTTAGAACACAATGCACATTTACTTGTCTATATAAAAAAATAATAATAATGTTGTCATGATTGTAATGACCTCAGGCATTGTTGTGTTGCTAGATGCCTTTCCAAAAAAGAGATTTTCTATTATCAACTTCATTGGTTTTCGGACTTAATTTTCATGGCTTAGCTAACACAGACGTGCATGAGCCCCTCTTGTTTTACGTGTGTAAGGAGGTCACTTCTTTTTTGGAGAGAAAAAAAAAAGACCAACTGCTTTTACTGTGCTGAAGAAAAACGGAGGAGAAGCCTAAAATGCTGCAAGACTGAAGTGGCACTGTGGAGGCTGAAAAACACAACCTCAGATTTACTGCCACTTGGTTGAAAATTCTTCTGATAATTCTCTCAGCTACGCAGGTATCGCAGACCTGCAGGACTGTCCTTCACCATAGTAACAGGTTTAATATAAATTAATGTGCTTGATTTTTAAAGCCACGAAGCCTCACAGTAGGTGTAAAGATGTATTTTTTTAATAAATGCTCATTTTCTTATATGTCCTCTGTGGTGTCCTACATATTATATTAGGACCAGTACAAACAGTGTGCTGGAACCACAGCAATTAATTTAGAAGGAAAACATCAGACTGCTCTTACTAGTGTATTTTTAATAACATGAATGATAACAGCATAGCGTTACCATATCAGGGGGATTTGGGGTAGCTGAGCTCAGCTTGCAGGACTTGGGGGATCATTACTGGATTCAAAACATGAACAAATAATTTATAATGATGATTTGTCATAAGAAGTTAGAGAATGCCGTGCACATGTTCTTTATGGTGGAAGTTGCCATTTGTGATGGTATCCTAAGATACTTCTGTTTGTGGAGCCTTCAATACATTCGAATCACCGGTATTAATACGGGATGAGGTGGCACGTTTAAGCAAATGAGGATGTACTGTTTCCTTACTGAGTCCAAATCTAATTTTTGCTCACTGCTTTAGCTCTGAAATGATACTAGTGAAAAGACGAGGGACAAAACCTAATCTAGTTTATCAAGTACCTGGTGAGCTTTATGAACGTGGCATCTCCCTTCTCTGAGCATGCTTTAAGCTCATAGCTGAGGGAAGTAACTTGGTTAGGGTGGACAGTTACCTGTCACAAATAGTCTGCTGTTCGGGCAAACCCATTCCTAGTGTTCTAGCGATTCTGAGGTCGTAAAATGTGATCAGAAATTCTTACTCCTGATGCCCGGTTAATTGAAGCCAAACTCATCGCCAAAAAGGTAGCAGTTGGCTGAAGAACATGCTTGCTTCACTCATGTGCTTCCCTGCCGTTCCTCTGCGTGGGTATTTTATTGCCTTTTGTCGGGTAATTCCTTCATCTTAAATGTAACGTGAGAATTTAAGTGCCTGCATCCCACACAGCCATGCTAAGAACATAGTGCTTTTTTTCCTGCATATATGATGACTTTTTGTGTTGATCGGTCAGTCTGAAATCTTCCTGCCTCGCATGGTCATCTCTATGGTAGAGGCATCCCCAGGACTCCTCAGTCTGAACGTCTTTTGCTGTAAACCACAATGGAAAAACAGCTTTGAAGTATTCCCGGTAGCACTCTTGGAATTCCTTCAAGTATATTGAGATTTTGTTAGAAATTGAATTGCCAGTGTAATCCATCTTCCTTGTGAGAAGAGATTCAGATAAAGAGCGGGAGCCCAGCAGCATTAAGTATGAGAACATCCCTTTAAATCAATAAGCTACAAATCTGGCAGTGCATTCGTGCAATGCCCAGTGCTGCGCTGAAGTGGCTGTAGTGCTGAAACAGCATTACTAGCAGCACATCCCCAATGTGGATCAGCAGTTCGGTGATGCAGTAACACCGGTTAGACTAGGCCTTAACTTTCACAAGAATGCTTGTCCTGTACTGACACAGATAACAAAGCAAGGTTTTTTGTCTTTTTTTCAGATGACTTTCCAAACGTAGTAATAGAAGGCATCCTACATGGAATATTTTATCCTCATTTACTGCCAAGGTAGAGGAGATACGTGGCTAGAAGAAGCTGAAGCAAGTCTCCAAGTAATGTTTAATCGAATCAGTACGAAGAAAATTGTGATGTGATTATTGTGCTCAAAATCAAGAGGCACAACCTCGGATTAAGTTCAAGCATTACTTTTTTTTAATCAATGTCACTACTGTTGCTGCTTTAAAAAAAAAAAAGATATGGAAACAACCGTACAGAAGGTATTTTATACCTTGTATATAGACTCTCTGTAACTATTTAACACTAAAAACTGAAAGTCATACACTGAATTACATTACCCTTCGAAAAGAATTAAAAGCTGTACTAATATTTTCTGTCATTTCTACTCTAAATTACACTAAACCTTTTTGCACCGCGATTTTTCTCAGCACATGGACCCATTGCTGGCAGTGGATGGATTGAAAGTGCTGGCACGGAAGTGAGTGCATGAGAAACTGAGGAATTGTTCATTTTTCTTAAGTTATTTTCAAACTGCTCCTTAATTTTTGGTTGGAGAAGAGCCAACGCAGGTATATGCAGCTGCCATGAGAAAACATGCTTCTGTGTTCTGAAATACAAAGTTCTCTTTTAGAAAATTGCCTAGACTTCAGTCACAATGGGGATACCAGGGGATCTGGCATGGCATTTATGCATCTCATTTGGTTATGATGTATAATTTGATGATGTATGTCAATATGTGTTATCATCATGATGACGTATAATTTGCATTCCTACTCTTTGAGTTACCTTGCAGACTGTATTCTGTATCTTAACATTTTATGAGTCACAGAGCATACAACTCTGTGGTAAGCTAAAGCAAGAATGTGATTAAGTAGTAACACGGTAAAACTCATATATATACTTGTGCGTATATATATTCAGATTTAACTGGAAATTGTATGTGTGCTACTGGAGATTACAGAATAAATTACTAGAACGTGGATGTACTGCTTCACCGTATTTTTTGTGCATTTTTGTTCAAATGAGGCACTTCTCAGAGGTTATCAAAGACGGTTCTTACATCTTCATGCAACACACAAGAACATATTAGTTGCCTGTCCATTTAAAACTCCCCCTACCACGCTTGCTATCTGAATAGGCTACACTCGTGGAACAGGGAAGCTGAACTTGGAGAAAGGCACAAAAGCAGTAATCGCAAAGCCACGTGCTGCCAGAACTCTGATCCAGGAGGCACACGTGTTGCCTCCTGCTGACTACAAAAGCTGCCTCAAAGGTGCTTGGAAATGGTGAGAAGTTCCCATTCATTTAAAAAAAAAAAGCCTGTGACTGCAGGACTTGTTCAGGTGGTGGAACTCGCTTTCCTGCCTGGGGAAGGGAAGCTCTCAGGTACCAGTGGGAAGCAGCTTAGCTGAGGGAGTACAAGACATTGTTGCTTTTCCTTCCCAGATTCTTTGCAGATTCTTAGCTGGAACAGTTAGGGGAAAAAAAATAGCACAAGCTGAACAGATGTAAAATGGCAGTATGATTGCCAGGCAAGTTTAGAGGCCACCTTCCAGCATTCCTAGAAACACAGAACCACCAAGGCTGGAAAAGACCTCTAAGGTCATCCAGTTTCTAACTGACAATCATGTTTAGCAAGGCAGACCTGCTCCCTCCTGATGATAGGATTGTTATCTGAATACACTGGGTTTTTTCTGAAAGACAGTAGGACTTCATCTGACACACTGAGATTAAGGAAATCTACCGTCCTGCTCAAATCTTAAAACCTCATCTGAAAAGCAGCACCCTTCCATAGTTGCAGACTCAACTAAAGTGGGGAAAAAAAAAGCAAAAAGGGAGGGGAAAAAAAAGCTCCTCATTCATTTATTTGAAAGCAAAGTGTATTTATTCAAAACATTTCTGTATTTTACTCTTTTTTCCCCAGAGACACAAAAGAAGCAGATACTTTTACAGAAAATAACATTTTCAGTTGAAAAAGTGGTAACAAATATTGCAGAAATTTCCAAAGAAAACAAAATGGCCACATTTCAAGCCTTGAAAAAACTGAACTACTTCAACAATTTTTCATGAGAGACTTTCGGCAGCATCTAGGAATTAGCAGGCTATGTCTCAAACTCTAAGGCCCGACAGCCCCATCCAACTGTTACACACACAGCCCTATCTTTACGTCGTTGGCAACTTAGGAGCATCACCCGCATTTAGCTTAATGTGTTTCAAGGAGAAAACTCAATGGATGATTGAGATCAGTCAAAAAACTTAGACCTGAAAGGATTACGTTTTACTTTCTGCTCTGAGTACTGGTCTCACCAGTCATCCACTTCCACTACGAATGGTTCCTTTACAGCTATTTTGCCACTGTTCACGATCACACAGTCGTGCAGGGGACGGTCATGTTCATCCGTCTGCTGGAGTTCTATCAAGTGCACCACAGACTGCAAAAAAAACCAAACATCAGTTGGATCAAGGAAGCTCCAGTGGCTCAAGTCTGGCACAAGGTGAGCAGCCGAGTGCTCCTCATGCCTGCTTCTCCCTTCGTTATAACTGACACACAAGTGAACTACAGCTCTCACATTAGGCAACAGACTGAAGTAGTTCTTTTTAAAGGACAAAATTCAGTTAGAAATACTGAGTACTCATTTTTTGCTATCTGCCAGTTCATCTAACTGAAATAAAACTTAGTTTAAATCTCTCAATTTTTTTTTCAGCTAACGAGCTCCTAAGAACTGACTTGGATACTCAGGATGGGATGTGAGGGGAAGTGTTCTGATGAGGTTTGCAAACTGCTCAGAGAACGGATCAGAGCAGCAGGCCGTGTTTCCCCACTCATTTCAAAACATAGATTAAATGGAGTAGGTTAAAAGGAAAAGTATAATCAGTGGGAAATAACACTTCTGAACTGAATTACTGTTTGGCCCTTGCAGGGATACACTTGATCAGTTTTGCTGCTGTGTACACACGGAGGGTATTGACTATCAATTTTTTCCCTTTTAAACAGTTCTGAATATATGTTTGTATTCTTCACATTCACGTGCCCTAAAGTGTTATCCATAGCTTGTAGAAATACAATTATTTCATGGCTAACAGCATTACTAGCAGGGGGACCTGAACTTAACTCTGCAGTCTGCAAAGTTGTCGATGCTGACTTTGTTGGCTAGTGGTCTGAAGCAAGAGGCCAAGGGGATGATTTCGGTTTCTATTTATTTCTGCAGTCATCGTTTGGTATTTCATTTCTACATCTTCTAGCTTCAAGCTCTTTACATCCATTTTCTACCGTGGACACACTACACTGACACTCAATTGTTCTTGACAAAAATTCTAAGTTACACTAACCAATATAATTTGTCCAGATTTCCCTGAATTAATTACTTTTAGCTTACCATTCCATCAAGGACTTTGCCGAATACTACATGTTTTCCATCTAACCAGGAAGGCTTTGTCACACTGATAAAGAACTGGGATCCATTGCTGTCTGGGCCAGAATTAGCCATGCTAACCCATCCAATCCCATAGTGTTTGAGCTTGAAGTTCTCATCTGGAAACCTTTCTCCATAGATGCTTCTTCCTGTGACATAAAATAAGATTAAAAAAAAAAACAAATAAAAACAAACAACTCACAACTTTGTTCACAAATGGAAAAAGCACAAATTCAAGACTTAAAAGATTCATCATTTCGGTAAGCATCACAAGCATCACTGTTGTGATTCTGTAACTAAAAAGTTTTTCCGTGTAGAGGAAAGAATAAGGTGAACTAAAACACCAGGTATACGGAAAGAATATTTAAAGCTAGTCATGCTTTAGCCTCTGAGTTTAACAAACAAACTCAGTATCTTCAAAGATCCTGCTAACATGCACCAATGGACAACAACACACTTTACCTCAACAAATGTAAACTGCATCATTATAGCCACTAAAAATAAGGTAGCCATGTTTTGTGGCAGCTTTGGTATAACGTTTTCTACATGGTATACTTTTGTGTTTTGCTTTAGACACGTTTATGGAGACTAGGGAAGCTAGTGTCACAGACTCTGTATTTGTAAAACATTACGTAAGGCTTTTGGTGTTTTAAAATAGTTTAGAAGAGAAAACACTGGTCATGGTTAAACTACTGCAACTTTGAAAAGAGAATGCTGTTGCACTCCCTGTTTGTACAGTGCCTATAGGGATGCTGCCCCAACACACCACCATTTGGTATCCCAACAAACAGTACTAGCAGGCAAACAAACATTGCCTACCTTTAATGCTAAAACTGTGCCTTTGGTATTTTAGCCTTCCCCACTGTTTGCTGCAAGGAAAAGGAATGAGTTTTCCATTCTGTCCCAGCAGGGAAATCACTAATACTGTATGCAGACAGTTCAAATCGTAGCACCTGATGAACATGCATGTAAAGGAAGAGAAGAAATCAGGCCAGAATGCATGCAATGCAAGAGATGCTGCACTAGGACTGCCCTCCTGAACTGGCTGATGTGTTCTTCTGGAGGCTCAGAAGAAGAAAAAAGAGAATGCAAGACACTCATTTTAATTTTTCTGTCCCTGCTTTGCATTTCCCTCCCGCAGCACATTTCAGAACGTTCCACAGAAATGGCTGAGCTGAGGACAAGACAGGTGAGACTACTCTTTCCCTACCTGCCTTCCCTCTACGTGCTTTCATTGCTTTGTCGCAGATTAGCTTGCTGCTGGGTGACTGGAATTGGTCCACGAATACATGCAATCACTGAGTGCTTCGTGGAAGTAGTGCTGTTGCAAAGCAGAGCAGGAGAATGGTGGAGACTTCCATCTATTGGAGACAGCGTGCCGTAGGAGCTGCTCAGCTGGTCACAGGGCTCCCCATGCAGCCCACTGTGCAAAGCCAGGCATCCTGACTGCAGAAAAGTCACAGACAGAAAGGGCTATCTGCACGAGTTGAGGACAAAGGAAGCTCTACATACACTTTTATCTGGTAATCCACGTATGTGCATCTTATCTCCCAAGATGCCTGGAAAAGAACTAGCTGCGTCTAAAATAAATGCTTTCTTCCTCGTTTATGGGAGTTGAAAGAAAGAAGGAAAATGCTCTTTTACCCATCTTTTCAGTAGACACTCAAAGGAGAGAGAAGCCAAAAGAAAGTATGTTACCTCCTGATCCATCTCCAGCTGTAAAGTCCCCTCCTTGAATCATGAAGTCTTTGATCACACGATGAAATTTACTTCCTTTGTATCCATATCCTCTCTAAGAAAATGAAATAATTCTTTAAATGAATGTTGCATACAGTTCTGTGTGATCCTATGGAAATATATGCATGTGATGAGTGGTCAGCTTTCAGAGAACATCACCACCACCGGCGTCAAATGCTGGCAAGAAACAAGCTGAAGTGAGATGCAGGTGAACGCAGCCAGGGCACAGGCCTGACCACGGTGCCTCTGCATGGTGCATCCGCAGGGCAAGGACACACCATGGTGCTGACAGCCAGCCCCCGCAGGGACATCCTGTGAACCAACCTGCAAGGACTTCTGTGTCTCACACAGCAGAGCACGGCCTCAGGAATGGTACTCTTGCACTGACTGCACTGAGTTGAAGGGGACGGTTCACAACTGAAATGGCATTTGAATACTTATTTCCCACTCTGAGCTTTAGCACAAAGGAAGAAAACTGCAAACCTACTTCTCCCGTTGCCAGCACAATGAAGTTCTCCACCGTTTTTGGGACAACCTTTCCAAACAGCCCAATGGTAATTCTGCCAGCATCTCTGTCTCCAATCTTCACGTCAAAGAACACCTAGACACGTTTGTAAAGAAAAGAGATACGAACATGAACAACGGTAAGGAACAGCCTCAGAGCGCTCACCGCTAATATTACAAGCTCAGGTGCTGGTTTTCTTCCAGCTTCCAAAACCAGACTTTGCAGTGGGAAACAGTGGGAAGAAAACCCTGCTGCTCCAGCAAGGTGTCTGCTGCCCGCATAACAATTCAGAACTGCCCGGAGGAATCACCAGGCTGCAGTAGGTATTGGTTGCCTGAAGGCTTCTACGTGCACGATGCTAAAAAGCATATGTGGAAAAGACAAAAGAGTTAAGAGAGATTTAACGTATTTCAGAACGTCTGAGTGTGTATATGAACAGCGAAAATGTTCAAACAATTACTGAAAATAGGAACAGCTGTCAGGAAATGAGGCATTTGAAGTTCTGAAAAAGTTACATAAAAACTGTTACAACTTCTAGGAAACAGCAATGTGTATTCCTGTGATGTGGTATTTGCTGTTCCTCATTGCACTCGACCAAATATTACTAGTCTGCAGCCCTAAGAAATTAGTCCAATTATGATAATAAATGACCACAGTCTCTCCAATGTCAATGTCTCTTTCATGCTTTCCTACCAAACATTTCTACTGTTTCTTCATCTTCCATGTGGTTTTGACTGTTGAACTTCTGGCTAACGTTACAAAAGCTTTATAAAGAAAATAACATTCTTTTTGATGCACCTCATTCATTTTCTTGGCACTTGGCACCAAATAACATACTTGTTAGATGTGTGGCTCCCAAACCATTAACAACAAACTTTCCCTGATTTCTTGGCATCTTTATAAATACATCTCTCTGCATTTTGCAGTCAGCACTCTTTAGGTATGGGCTTAGAGAGAAAAAACCTGTGTAGGTTTTGTAAACACACCTTATTTTCCATGGAAATGTTGTCCAGGCAGAGCATCTGGTGACGCAGCCAACGCACTGCTGGCAGCAGTACTATCACATGCATCCACAGAGCACAGAGACAAAGCAAAGCACGCAGCCCAAACTGAAGCCAGGCAGGAGGCTTCACAAGCGGCAGAGCTGCACACCAACACGCCTGTTCTACCTGTTGGGGAAGCACGAAGCTTCCTCATTCTGACTGCACGTTATTTCCCCCAGGAAATCACATGTGGAGAGGAAATAGCCCAGAACCATGTGCGTCCAGCCCCAGCACCCGAACAGTGGCTGTGAGCGCAGTGAGGGGAGTGCTGCAGTTCAGCAGTGGTGACAATGACAGCGGTCACCTCAACCGGTGCAGATCAGTGCGAGCGCACTACGCAGGCTCTTGTTCATCGCTGGTGAAAATGCATGGCATGCGGTGGTGACCGTGAAAAATGCTGTTCTGGAGCGGAGAACTTGCCGTATCAAACAGTGTTATTGTGCTCTTTTCATCTGACGTAGTTTCCGTGGAAGTAAATAGGAGGCATTACTTTCAGAGCAACCCAGGTGCATGTGGCCCAAGGCAATCCCACTTCACTCAGTGCGGACCCGACAAGCCAGAATGTTGGTCACGCACAGCCTAGACATTATTCCTGCTTTGGGAAGCCACGATTACTCAGGAGAGTAAATCACAGCATCGCAAAATCGCTAAGGTTGGAGAAGTCCTCCAAGATCCTCGAATCCAAGGCAGCCCACCCTGCCCTGCCCACTGCCCACGTCCCTCACGCCACATCCCCACGGCTCCTGTCACCTCCAGGGCCGGTGACCCCCACCTCCCCGGGCAGCTGTGCCAGAGCCCGTCCGCTCTTTGCTGAGGAACTGTTCCCTAACATCCAGCCTGAACCCGCCCGGCCGCAACCCGGGGCCATCGCCCCTCTTCAAGCCCTCTGAAAACAGAACGAGACACTGCTGCGCTGTCGAACACGGCAGTCTCCAACTTCCAGAGACAGAAGCTGAAGTTAGAAATCACAGACACGGCCCGGTGCGCGCTGCGCTCCGCCCTCGTGCCCTGGGCACGCACCGCTGCGCTCTCCGCGGCACAACGACCCGCCCGGCCCGGACAGGCGGCTCCGCGGGACAGCTCCGCTCAGCTCAGCTGCCGCCGGGGCACCGAGCGCGACAGCAATCCCCGGCGGGCGGCCCGAGCGAGCGCAGGACTCCACGCGTCACTTCACACCCTGGCATACGTTAACGCAAAACGGTGACTCCGTCCGCGCGGCCCCGCGGCGGGCACGGAGCGGCGAGGCAATGGCAGCCCCGGCACGGGGCGATCGGGCTGGGGCCGGGGCACCCCACGCCGCTCCTCG